>NC_037681.1:104150780-104450780 GCF_003255815.1 Theropithecus gelada
TATATATATATATATATATATATATATATATATATATATATATATATTTATTTATTTATTTTAGTAGAGATAGGGTTTCACCGTGTTAGCCAGGATGGTCTCAATCTCCCGATCTCATGATCCACCCGCCTCTGCCTCCCAGAGTGCTGAGATTACAGGCGTGAGCCACTGCGCCCAGTCCATGGCTTAGTTTCAACAACAACAACCACAACAACAAAATATGGAGGGAATTTGTCCTTGAAAATGTGCCAATGTGGAATCTTCAATTGAAACTCTTGTGGGGATTGAAATAAACTTTGTGCAATCCATTGTATTTGGAGCTCTCTTTTTGCAATAACATAGACTCTTATATACGTATTGTAAGAATTGATACCAAAATTAAGCTATTACTGTAATGAATTTAAAATATGCGACATACACTTAGGGATAGTAGGGTAGAGAAGGCACATTTGTTGCAGCTAAGTAGCAGGTGACTCCTGTTATACTATAGCAAAATATACGGTAAAGGTACATGATTGAGTGAACGAATATTTTTCAGATATTTGTTGCCTTGCTGGTTTGAGAAAGCCAGCTTCTTTTAGATTCCTAATGCCAGAAAATAAATCTGTTACTCACAAACTCTTTGAAGGTCCTTTGTGATTGTCAACAACAACAATAAAAAGGAAAGTTATTCTAAATAATCAGACATTGATTGCCTTCTCACCCAAGCCTATTTCATTGATCTAGGTTGTTCTAAGGCAAGCACAATTAAAATTAGGAAAAGATGGATAGTTTGAAAATGGAAGGTAGGATATAAAATTGGGTTTTTAAAATGTGCTTGCAAACACATAAAATTGTTTAGAAGCAAACAGAACAAAAATCTTCTACATTTTTTGAGGAGAATGTATTGATAACTATTCCACAAGCCTGACTTTACAGAGTGCATTTTTTGTTCTTATGTTCTTACTTTCATGTTCTTTTTTTTCTTTCACATTCTCTTACTCTTTTCTTCTTTTCTTCTTGTTTTTGTTTTGACTTTGTTTCTTAATTAGAGAATTTTGTAATTATATACAACAAAATTTTAAGTGTATAATCAGATTAAATTTGAGGAATATATACAGCCATGTAAACACAATAGCATGCCATGGTATATAACATTTACCTTATCCCAAAATGCTTTGTTTCTTTATCTTTACCACACTTTGGACCCTGGCAACCTCTGATGTTCATTCCATCACTATAATTTGATCTTTCATAAAACTTTATACAAATAGCATCAAACAGTATGTAGTCTTTTGTATCTGAATTTTTTTTAACTTGACAGAATGCGTCTGAGATTCTCCAGGTTGTAACATACGTCAATAATCCACTAATTTTATTGGTGAATATCATTGCATCATGTGGATCTACCACAGCTTGTTTATCTACTGAGCAGTTCATTAGCATTTAGTTATTATCTCTTCCTGGTAATGATAAACAAACCTGCAAGCCTTTTTGTAGCCATCAATTTTTATTTCTTTTGAGTCAATACCTAGAAGTGCAATTAGTGGAATTACTGGATCACAGGGTAAAGATATATTTAATATTCTAAGAAATCATCAAATTGTTTTCCAAATTGGCTATGCCATTTTTATTCCCATCAGAAATATTTGAATGTCTCAATTACCTCATATATTTGCCAACACTTGGCATTGCTACACTTTTTAGTTTTAGCCGTTCATGTTCACATGTAGAGGTTTGTTTACTTTGTTGTTGCGTTGCTTTTGTCTTTAATTACAGTATTTTAAAGAAACCCGCCAACATTCTTTTGTTTTGCTTTGTTTCTGATAAGATGTCTAATAGCATTGTCCTTTTCCCTCTGGGTTTGATTTATTTTTGACTGCTTTTAAGACTTTTTTTCTTTATTGGTGATTCCAGCAATTTGATTATAATATCCCTAGATGTGTGTGCTATTTTTTTCTGCTTTGAGTTTATTGAGTTTTCTAGATATGTAACATTATACTTTCATCAGATTTAGAAATATTCTAGCTATTATTTTTTCAAAAATATTTTTTTCTCCCTTATTTTCTAAGTAAGGACTAAATTTACACTTACGTTAGGTTGCCTGATATTGCTATATAGCTCATTAGTGCTCTATTTATTTTCTTTTCCTCAATCCTTTTTTTATTACATTCACTTTTGGATAGTTTATATTTCTGTGTTCAAGTTTACTAGTATTTTATTCTGCAGTTTCTAGAATTAATCTTTTCCAGAATAATATTGGAAATTTTTTTTCTGATACTATGTTTTTTACAACTACAAGTTAATTTTATGTCTTTTTTATACCTCCCGTTTTTCTTCTCTTTTTTATTATACTTCACATTTGTGATGGGGAACAGCTCATCTTGTGATTAAATGTGTTCATGAACAATTACAAAGAGAAAAGCCATCAACCAAATTAAATATTAAGTGCAAAGATATTTGTAGAAACGATTATTTGTAAACTAATAACAGAACACTTCATCTCACTAACGAGTGAGGGAATAACATTTAAATAACTGGTACACTTTTTTTTCCCCAAACTGTTTAAGAAAAAAGGAATTTTGAAGTTTGATAAAACTCAGTGTTTGTGGGCATATGGGTGGAAAAGACTCCTGCCATATTTGTGGAAATACATGTCTTTGGAATAAATTTTATAGTGTTTGTCATGTGAATTGGCAATTTTACTTTCAGCAAATACATTCCCTGATTATAATAACGTGTGCAAAGATATGGGCAAAAATTCTCATTGCATACTATTATTATTATTCAAGACGGAGTGTTGCTCTGTCACCCAGGCCGGAATGCAGTGGCACGATCTCAACTCACTGCAACCTCTGCCTCCCAGGTTCAAACAATTTTTCTGCCTCAGCCTCCCGAGTAGCTGGAACTGCAGGCGCATGCCACCATGTCGGGCTAATATTTGTACTTTTAGCAGAGACAAAGTTTCATCCTATTGGCCAGGCTGGTCTTGAACTCCTGAACTCGTGATCCGCCCACCTCAGCCTCCCAAAGTGCTGGGATTACAGGCATGAACCACTGTGCCCGGCCTGAACATTATTTTTAAAGACAAATGATTAGTGTTTCCAGATATTGACTACATGTACATATACTTTTCTCCAAGTGGTTGGAAAATAGCATATATGAGAGAGAGAGAAGAGACAGAGATACAGAGAGACAGACCGAGAGAGAGAGAGAGAGAAATTTTATGAGATACCCTTGAGGTCTGGATTCAGAGTTTTAGGTAGGAAGAAGGTACACTTACAGATTTGATCATGCATCTCTTAGCAATATTGAAATTTTCCTACAAGACTTTGTGGGTTTCATATTTTTAAGACATATAGCTAGTATGTAGGAGTTTTTGGTTGTTATTGTTGTTCCTTTTTTAAATGCAGCACAGTTTCACATTTCCCTTTTTCTCCATCTGACATTTCAGAGCATTCTGGCTGTTTTCCTTTTGTTTCCTTTCCTGTCTTGAGATTTATGTCTTCTTTCTTGCCACAAATTTAACCCTATTTTTCAAATTTAGGCTTCATTCTTCAAGGAGGATATTGGGCATGAACTTGTCTGAGGGATAGTGTTTCGCAATAGACTTGATGGCTAAGACTAATTCTTGACTTGTGCGTGGATGGGAAAGGCTCTTGGATGGGACGTGCAATTGGCCAGATACACATAGGATAATATTTGGGTAAAATTTATCCAATAAATGTTTACTATATCGCTAGGAAGATTCAGTAAAACATTCATCCTATACTGTTAGCCTATATGCAGGTCATTAGTCAAGTCCAATACCGTATACAAAAAAATCCGTATGTCTCTTGTACTCTACAATTCTCTCCAGTTTCCTTCCGATAAATGAATTAATGTTTATATTTCAGTGGACAAAATTGGGTTTAATTGATAGTTCAAGATGTTGGAAGAGTAACTATGTAGATTCAGGGTAATAAAACAACAA
Organism: Theropithecus gelada; assembly: GCF_003255815.1. Lineage (NCBI taxonomy): Eukaryota > Metazoa > Chordata > Mammalia > Primates > Cercopithecidae > Theropithecus > Theropithecus gelada. Next base: position 104,154,733 of record NC_037681.1, read on the forward strand.
CAATAATAATAGTAATAATAAATATCATCTCAGTACAAGTGCCAGCATATTTGGGGACTTTATGATTATTAAAATATTATTAGGATGGATAGGTCGTTGTCTTGCCTGAGGATAAGAGCAGCATTTCTAGAACTCACGTACAGCTGTGGTAGTGGTTAATTATGACATCACTCTAAAACAATGAAACTAAATAAAGTCATTTTCTCACACTAAGCAATATTAGCATTTATCTTCACCCGTGTTATATTTTGGTGTCTGTTTCTCATATATTTAAGCCTAAACCATAGATACTGATTGATTCTACCAAAATCCGAAGTGTTATTTTTTAATCCGTATACCACAGAAACTTTAGAAAGATAAAGGTATTTTATATGTGGATTAGTATGCAATAATCTTTACACATTACAAAAATTCTTTTAGTTTTTTTTTTAAGGTATGGCAAAACTTCATGGTGTGTGTGTGTGTGTGTGTGTGTGTTTATTTGCCCTTTGAAGTAATTTATTAGACACTTCTGTAGATCCTCAGGCTAAAGAGGTGAAAAGGCTGGTTAAATGTTCTGTCTTCATGGAATTGATACACCAATGTAGGGAGATAAATAATATAAACATGCCTACCTAAAGAAGCAAACAAACAGGGCTACTTCATTCACATAGTCATGATTGTGATAAAAGGGAAGAATGAAAACAAAGTAAGGACTCAGGGGATCCACAGCTGAAAAACTATGTCTTCTTGTAAAGAGGAGGAAGATGGGAGTGGTTGCTTGAGCTAGATTCTAAATGACAAGAAGGAAGTAGACAAGTGGAGGTTGAGGGTACAATGTATGTCATACACCTAGCATACAGGTGTTTATTGAGCTAACTGAAATTTTGAGCTAAACTGAATGATATAACCAAATAATCAGGTAATATGACATAAGCAACATTAATTAACAACTCAATGTCAGAGCTAAAACAAACAATGGGGAAAAAGAACACTTTTAAGAAGACATCCCTGCCGGGTGCGGTGGCTCACACCTGTAATCCCAGCACTTTGGGAAGCCGAGGCGGGTGGATCACGAGGTCAGGAGATCGAGACCATCGTGTGAATGGTGAAACCCCATCTCTACCAAAAATACAGAAAAAAGAAAAAAAAAAAAACTAGCTGGGCAAGGTGGCGGGCGCCTGTAGTCCCAGCTACTCAGGAGGCTGAGGCAGGAGAATGGTATGAACTCAAGAGGCGGAGCTTGCAGTGAGCCGAGATGGCACCACTGCACTCCAGCCTGGGCAAGATATATATATATATATATATATTTTTTTTTTTTTCTGGCACTGTTTTTTTCTCTAGGTGTGCTGTGAATATAAAGGATCTGCATATATTGACTGACAAGAAAGTCTGTAAGATGTAGGCTTCTATATTTTATTTGTGTTTGTGGTGCAAATAATATATGTAGTGCCTAAGATATTCAAAGAAAAGTGCCTACTTTTTTCTGACATGGAAATTCACATAGACTTTAGAATCAAGAAGAGTTTGTTTAGAATCTTGACTTTGCTTCTCATTGCCTCATGACCTTTACCAATAGTTTAATTCACCACTTTCTTATTTATTAAATGAGACTATTGACACATTACTCTAGACCTATTGGATGAAATGCATAAGACAGGGTATATATAAAATAATTATTGTTTTTGCAGAAGATAATAGAATACATAATTTGAAAGAGAAATCAATAGTCACTTCTATTTCTGTAACAAATTGCTTTCCAAAAAGGAAAGAAGACACAGTTTAAATTATTATCTACTGCCAGTGTCAATTTTAAGGCCATCAAACCAAATATACCTTGAGGTCAATAAAAAAAAAATTTTAAATCATAATAAAATGCTTTGTAACTGTGATATTTTATAATTAATATATATAATTATATGTGTATTTTAGATTGTGTTCATATTGATTCTTTTTATCATATGTATATTTCTTAAAGTTTGTAATTAATCCTTTACTGTTTTCATTTTTTATCCTCTACTGTTATAATTATTATATAATTATATATAATTATAAAATTATTATGCAATATTTAAATATGTAAGAAAGTGGTAAAAGTGATACAATCTTTAGAAAGAACGGACAGAAATAATTTTCCTCTACTTCCTTGAGCTGTTGTCTGTTTTCTCTTCTTGGTGGGCTCAGGTGAGTGCCTGGAGGAACCAGGCCAATACCAACATTAGCAATCTAGCTGAGCTATCACATTTTTTTGTTTTTGATTCCAAGAATAAAAGTTCAAGATGTTTAAGTACCATAAAAATTCTGTATAGAATTAATAGAGGTAAAAATATAACCATTTACTAGTCTTATGAATTACCTACCAGTAGACAAGTTAGCTATTGTAATGCTCAAATATAAGCCTCTACATCTATAATGAGAGTATTAGTGCGTGTTTACTTCTTTGCATATTTACTAAAAGGGTTAATAATAATATGTATTTTAAAACAATGATTACAGTATTATTCTTCACCTGTTGTTATAGATCCAGTTTTTTGAAACAATGATTACAATGTGATTCTTCACCCATTTTTATATATTCAATTTTTTTTGAAACAGGAAAAAAAACATTGCAAGGGAAGTACAATAAAGTAACAAATGATTTAGCCTCTGCTTTGCCAAGACTAGCAAGATCTGCCCTCTATGCACCAAAGCAATAGAATGCATTGCACTGACAGAGAAACAGAATTTGTAGAATTATCTAGGAAACAGATATTCAATGACATAGTGAATTATATTGAGGTGGGACACCTCTGGATATAACTTCAAAATCTGATTAGCTAATGGTATTCAACTTCTAACTAATACAAATGTTTTTCTCATAAGAATATTTTCAATTTATTTTAATATTACAACTTCTAAGTGTTTTGCTTACTTATTTGATAATTATTCATATCTAGCAGCTATAAGCCCAAGAAAATTTTTCCTCTAACTCTGATTCATTTAATTCATGAAAGTCCTACTATTTTACAGTGAACATCACCTATAATTCCACTATAAGTACTGTTTTGTTATTAGTGTAACATACACCCTTAGAAAACACCAACTTTTAGACTTCCTTCCATGGAAGTACGAGCTGGGTTTAGGAAAGAGCTTAGAATCACCACAAAGGCAGCAAATATGCTTAAAGAATTCATGATTTTCCAAATGAACAGTCATTTGATAGCAGCTTTCTTCTCTCAGATGTGGCAGTCATTAAAAATCCTTTTAAAAAGCAGCCTACATAGATTGTGATTTTCATTTAGAACAGGAACTCAGTATTCATTAAGAGGAAGCAAATATGAAGGCAAGGTGGGAAAGCTAAGAGCATACGTGAATATCCATGTAACAAGCATGGATATTCATTTAACTACCAATTATAGGTGGAATAGGATCAATAAACAAAAATCATGGGTTAGAGACTTAGATACAAAAGTTTAAATCTCAGCTCTGTGTAAACTTGAAAAAGTATGTGAAGTCTCGTTCGTATTTGAACACATATAAGGGTGTGAGGGACTGATTGCCATCTCTGGCAAATAAATGCTCAAAAATTCTAAGCAGAGTGACCATGGTGTTGATGGCAGTTGTGGTGATGGTAAAGAAAATGAGTTGGAAACTACTGAACCATTAATCTGCTCCCAAACAATTCTGTTCTCAAAGCTCAAAGTCACGACCAATATGACCCATCAGATTTTGGTATCAGAATTCCACTTTGACTTGTCAATTCATTTAGCACTGCCATGATATGCACCCCTGCCATTCTTGTTCATCTTATACAATGAAATTCTTTCTATAATATTTTATTGAACCCTCATTTTTATAACTATTTGGTTTTTCTTTTATCGTCCTCATACTCTTTCCCTCCAATATTTCAAATTTAATTTTTGAAATGGTGACATCATATAAAACAAATGCAACTCATATTCTCAATCGCATTCAGAATGCCCACTCCACTCTTGGCACTTCCAACTTACATAAAACTTAGCTTACACTTAAAATTAACTAGAGGGAAATATTTTAATGAAATATTTTAACGAAATTTTTTTAAGTGGAAGAGATAAATATTTGACATTTTTTCTTCATGTAGAAGACTTAAAATTCTATAGCAAGCGCCCTAAACCATATATCTAAACATTTAGAATATCTCAGCAACACAAAGTGACTTTGTTACTAGACAAGTTATTTAGGGAGCATAAGATGATTGGCAAAGATTTGGGTAGATTATTCTGTGTATGAAAGAGGGCATCACCTTAGGAGAAATAAAGGAAGTATCAATACGTTGTGCAAACTGTGGTAAGGAAACCTCCCTGGTTAGGAAAAAATGAAAGTCAGATCTGTTTACTACTAACAGGACTAGCTTATCTAAAATCATGGGATCAATAACTTAAATGAGAATGTACCACGTAATTCCTAGAAATCTAAAAGAAGTGTTAAGAATTCAAGTGCTACAAAAAAAAAAAAAAAAAGCTGACAGAATACATGATTTCCTATTAGGTAAATACTAATCTTGAAAAATATCTGATACTTTCTGAAAATATCTTAGACTCATAATTCTGTTGATGACCCTTGGAAAAATAGTTTAGTCATTGGATATAATTCAGGGTCCCCAGTATATAAAACAAGATCTATAATTAATTAATTAATTATGTTTTTATTTATTTATTTTGAGACTGAGTCTCACTCTGTTGCCCAGGCTGGAGTGCAGTAGAACAATCTCAGCTCACTACAACCTCCATTCACTACAACCTCCACCTCCCGGGTTCACGTGATTCTCCTACCTCAGCCTCCCGAGTAGCTGGTACTACAGGCATGCACCACCACACTTGGCTAATTTTTGTATTTGTTTTTAGTAGAGATGGAGTTTCACCATGTTGGTCCAGGCTGATCTGGAATTCCTGACCTCAAGTGATCCACCCACCTCGGCCTCCGAAAGAGCTGGGATTATAGGCGTGAGCCACCGTGCCTGACCTAAGTTCGACATTTTAACTTATTATTGTCAAAGTACAGCATTATCTAAACAAATCAGCTAGAGATATATTGTAATCTAAATGATAATCAGATCCTACTTACAATGCAGAAAAGTACCCCTTTGTTTCCTAAGCCATGCACTTAGAGAGGTTAATATGTTGGCACCTTTTGAGTAGTTAGCCTGAATGATATTTACACAGAAGGGGTAATTCCCTTAAATGAGCATTGTACAAAATGATATTACATTTAAAAGGTAATAACAATTTCATGGAAAATTGCTTTCCAAAATACACAGAACCAACAATATGTTTCAAGTGCACAAATTACCTAAGTTGTCTCCAGTTGCATTTTAGATACATTTGAAAAGAGACATTTGTTTGCTTACAATATTAAATATCCTATTAAATCGGCTGACACCTAGACAAATATTATCTTCAGAACCGATGCTAAAAATGTTAGCAGATTATTTCCAGCTGCCATGAGAGAAAAGCAGCAGAAAAACTGCTCATTTATTTTCAAGAAGAAAATTGAAGTTACAAAAATCAAAGTGACCTGGCTAAAAAGTATATTACCTGGAAAGTTTGACTTTGGAGCTTTCCATTGTTTCTTGGCATCAGTTTTATAATAGGTATATGGACAAATAGGTTCCCTAGTCTAAAATAGCAAATGAAATCTGTCATATCTGTGGAGGTTCATGCTGATGCTTACCTAGAAAAAAGTGGTCTTCTGAGAATAAGATATTCAGAAGCCTGTACACCCATCCACATATTTAGAATGAGGAGCTCCGGATAAGCAGGAAGAGCTAATGCTTTCTTCTAGTGAAGACATAAATGGTTTCCCCAGGAGGATTTTATCAGTATAGCATGGACTAAGGATAAGCAGTTACACTTCTACAAGAATTTTCTGAGAGAATTTATCCCAGGAGAGGCAAATGGTTCCTCTTGGAAGTAAAATACTTAGCTACGGACTGTCATATATTGGTAGAAAAATGAATTGTCACTAACTTTACTTTCAGTATATTTCATTGTCAATGTATATTAAAGCCATTAATACTATATTTAACTTCAATGTAAAAGTATTTGAAAAGTCACAAAATAAGCATGTCATTTGGATAAAAGATACCACTCAGAATTTATCTAAGATGGTTAATAGTAGATGTACATATTTATGCACAAGGATACTCACTGCAGCATAGTTTACGTGAGAAAAATGTTAGAACTAACCAAAGTGGTCAACAAATGATGATTTGCTAAATACTTTATTATTAATAATTCTAGTTTAGATACACAGTAATAGATACATGAAATTTTTTCAGTACATACTTGGTTAAAGGAAGCAGTTCATAAAATATTATTAATGTGACCATTTTAACAAAAATATTCTTTTACGTGCATAGAAAAAACTGCAATATTTACAGCAAAATGTTTATATCTGGATTTTGAGGTTGCAGACATTACAGATTCTATTATCTTCATTATCTATTTTGATTGCAATAAAATATGTATTACTTGCAAAAATAAGATAACGTTTAATGAAAAAGATGAATCACATCAACTTCTTCAATATTAAATGAAAATTAATAATATCAGGACAAGAGATACAAGAATGTTCAAAATGAAAGGCAAAGCAATGTAGGAAAGATACTCACCGCATCTCAAAAATGCAAAATACTCATATATTGAATATTTAAGTAACTTAAATGAATAGCAGACAGCATAATAGAAAATGACAAGAAATTTCAATAAGTCTTTTATATGCACACAAAATAAAACCATATATGAATAGCCAAAACACAAAATAAAAGTCGATGAACTTACTAGTTTTGTTTGAAATGCAAATTAAAATGACTAAAGGGGGTTTCCACTTTCTACAATATCAACATTAAACAAAACTACCATCAGATAAAAGTTATAAACTCTGGAGAAATACATAGATATGAACAAAGAAATATGAAAACACTAAAAACCAATGAAGAGCAGACATCGCCAGGAGAGTAGCTGACAGGAAAGGGAACAACAAAGGTGAATTTATAATTGTTTCTAGTTTTTCATCTGAGGACAGCCAATGCTAAACTGACTCAAACTTAGATACAAACAGTTAATATTACTGATAGATACAAACAGGTAATATTACTGACTGAAGAATCAAAGGACAGAGTTTTAGAGGACAGCACAGATACTGAAAACTTAAGAAATCTCAGAAAGGGCAAGCCCAAAGAAGGGAAACTCCAAATTCTGCATATAAACTATACAAATCACTGGCTGATCTCCAAACTCCACATGAGTGGGGCAGAATGCAAGAATGAAAAATCTGAATAAAGATTTCAGATGCTCCCCAGAGCAGGAGACACAGAGTTTGGAGTTTGGCTGCAGTTGAGTTAAGTGGCCATTGAAGCAAAAAATAATAATTTTCAGAGTCATAACAGAATCCAAAATCACTAATACATAATTCGTAATGTCCATGGTACAATTCAAAACTATTAGACCTACAAAGGTATAAGAAAATGTAGTCATTCTATACGAGAAAAATAAAACCATAAGAAGCAGCTTTTTAGGTGAGTAAGATGTTTGAATTAGTACAAACAGATTTTAAAGCAACAAATACAGTCCTGTTCAAATACATTTGCCAACCAAGAAATCTCAGCAGGGAGGGAAAAACTGTATAAATAAGCCAAATGCAAATTCTAAAGCTGAAAATTACAGGGAAAAGAAAGGTTAAAAAATAAACAGAGCCTTAGTGATGTGTGAGGCAATATCAAATGGTATAAGGTATGTGTAATGGAAGACCCACAGGGACAGTAGAGAGAGACTCAAAAAGAAAAAAAAAAAAACTACTAATAAAAAATGTGATATTCTCTAAATTCGTTGAATGACATACATTAACAAATCTTAAACATTCCAACAAATCCTCGTCAGGAGAAATACAAAAACCAAAACAAACAAACAAACAAAAACCATGCCTAAAGTCATCGTACTTAAACTGTTAGCAGACAAGAGGAGCAGCAGAAGGAGAAGGGCTTCTGGGATTTTGACAGCGGTCTATGTCTTTTTTTTTTTTTTTTTTTTTTTTTTTTTGAGACGGTGTCTCGCTCTCTCACCCAGGCAGGAGTGCAGTGGCCTGATCTCAGCTCACTGCAAGCTCCGCCTCCTGGGTTTACGCCATTCTCCTGCCTCAGCCTCCCGAGTAGCTGGGACTACAGGCGCCCGCCACCTCGCCCAGCTAGTTTTTTGTATTTTTTTTAGTAAAGACAGGGTTTCACCGTGTTAGCCAGGATGGTCTCGATCTCCTGACCTCGTGATCCACCCGTCTCGGCCTCCCAAAGTGCTGGGATTATAGGCTTGAGCCACCGCGCCCCGCCAGCGGTCTATTTCTTGACCTGGGTGAAGTTATCTATTTACTTTATGTAAATTCAATTAGCTGTGACTTTATTTGGGGGTGTGTGTATGTGTTTATGTATTTTATATTTTATTAAAATTTTTAAATAAAAAAAAGCTAGGTTTCTGCTTTATCTGTAACATTTAAAGAGTTTGGAAGTTGTTGTTCCTATCCTTACAAAAACAAGAAGCTAGACAAACTGAAAATCAGGATTTTTGTTTGGACTCGTAGAGAATTACTGCCACAAGATACCACTACTTTGATAAGTGTAGGGCCAAGAGCATCAAGAGAGATGGAGCCAAGTCTATTTACCAGAATTATAAGACACTGAAAATCATAAGTGCTAAGTGCACTTACTTGCTTTACTATATGGAAAGAGAGATGCATGAAGTAATATATATGTGTGTGTGTGTGTATACATATATATATAGAGAGAGAGAGAGGGAGATAGAGTGAGAGAGAAAGAGAGAGAGAGAGACAGGGTCTCCTCTGTTTCCCAGGCTGGAGTCCGTTAGCACCATCATAGCATCCAAACCTCGAACTCCTAAGCTCAAGTGATCCTCCTGCCTCAGCCTCCTAAATAGCTGGCAGTACAGGCACATGTCACCCTGCCTGGCTAATTTTTTAAAATTTTTGTAGAAATTGTGTCTCACTGTATTATCCAGGCTTGTCTCGAACTCCTGGCCTCAAGTGAGCCTCCGCCTCGGTCTCCAAAAGTGTTGGGATTACAGACATGAGACATCATGCCTTCACTAATAATTTTGATGAATTATGGATGGTTGAGTACAAACAAGAGTGAACATTTTTTTAAAATGGCAGCTGAAAATACGTAGCTGGGATGAGTTGTGAAATGGGGGTCACACTTCCCTGGGATTCTCTTTCAGGAACCCCATCTGGGTCTTATGGAGAAAGGTTGGACAAAGACTAATACTAAAACCTTATACCATATTGAGGTAGGGATTTCTATCTCATTCAAGAGGTCCCTGGCCTTCCTCTTATACTTAAGGTAAATAAACAATGTCAGGGCATTAAACAAATGTATTGAGGTTGCCGCAGCTAGGAAATTACATAGAGGGGAGTTTGTGAAGGAAGAGACGTGTAGCTAGAAGAGGGACAGAACACTTCTGGAGGCTAAACTCTTTAGCTGCAACCCCACTAGAATACTAAGACATAATCAGAAGGTTATGGAATGCACCCTTCCCTCATACCCGACTACTGCACCAAAAGGCACCCAAAAAATTAAGAGTGGATTATAGCTAAAGGTGCCACAAGATACAGATTCACTTAGAGGAGAAGTACTTAGGGAAGCCCTAAGTCTAGAGGAGCGATGCAAAGGAAGAAAAAAAAAGACACTAGAATAATTTGACATCTCTGGTACATATAGATACAGCAAACATTAAACACAGCCCAACTCCTAGCCATACAAATGCAAATTCTCATAGTCAAGGCCTGTTTAACTCAGTTATATTGCTGATAGAACACGTTCAGCTTCCAACAAATAAAAAAAATTACAAATTATGAAGAAAATTTAGAACAAAGTCTGAAGAGACAAAGCACTCATCAGAACCAGATTTAAATATGATGTAGCCATGGGATTTTAAAAACCTCTGACTAATATGTTAAGATTGCTGGCTGGGGAATGTGGCTAACGCTTGTAATCCCTCTGAGAGGCCAAGGTGGGCAGATCATGAGGTCAAGAGATGGAGACCATCCTGGTCAGCATAGTGAAACCCCATCTCTACTAAAAATACAAAAATGAGGTGTGTGTGGTGGCACAAGTCTATAATCCCAGCTGCTCGGGAGGCTGAGGCGGGAGAATCGCTTGAACCTAGGAGGCGGAGGTTGCAGTGAGCCGAGATTATGCCACTGCACTCCAGTCTGGAGATAGAGCGAGACTCCGTCTCAAAAAAGAAAAGAAAAGATTGCTATTGGCAAAAGTAGACAACATGAAAAACTAGATGTGTGATGTCGGCAGAGATATGCAAACTGTGAGAAAAAATTAAAAGACAATCCTGAAAAAGCACTCTTACTGCTCAACAATAAGAAAATAAATAACTTAATTTTAAAAGGGTTAAGGTATCTGAACAAATATTTCATCAAATAAGATATACTAATGGAAATAAGAATATTAAAAATTCAACATCATTTTCCATAAAAGAAATGCAAATTCCGTAACAATGAACTATCACTAAACACCTATTAGAATAGCTAATAACAAAAAATTGACAATACCAATTTCTGGCAGATGCTAAACAACATCTCATTTATTGCTGGTAGGAATACAAAATGTATAGCCATTTTGGAGGACAGTCTAGCAATACCTTTTAAAACTAAACGTAGTCTTAATTATATAATCTATCAAGCACAATTGAAAGGTATTCACCTAATCTACTTGAAAACTTATATCCACACCAAAACTTGCACACAAATAATGTTGATAATAACTTTATTCACAAACACCCAGAACTGTGGATAAACTGTGGTATGAATATGCAATAGAATACTATTCAGTGATAAAAATGAGTGAATTATTAATCCAGAAAACAACATGTGTGGATTTGAAATCCATATTACTAAGTGAAGCAAGCTAGACTGAAAATGCTATAAACTGTGTGATTCCATTTTTATGACATTATGGAGAAGAAGAAGAGGGAGAAGAAGGAGACAGAGGAAGAAGAAAACAGATTTGTATTTGCATGAGGTGGAGGAAGAGAGGAGTGTTGAATAGCTAAGACACAGAAATGTTGTTAGGGCAATAAAATTACTCTGTATGTTGCTGTAGAGGTGGATATATGATATTATGTATTTGCCAAAGGCCATAGAACACTATAGCACAAGTGAGCCATAATGTATACAATCATCTTAAAAAATTAGTGGGTCTGGAATCCCAGAACAGAATGCAGATTATAACAAAATAATATACTGTATGACAAATGTATGGCAACCTAACTGAATGTGTTGTGGACAAGAAGGCCTGACCTGAATAAGTTTGAAAATGAGTAGAACTATAAGACTAAAGGAAAAAGAAACTATCCATTAACACTGAACTCTAGTTGGTAAACATTTTTTCCTCTGGGTATGGGTTATTTGGAAACTACTATACATTTTTAGTGGGTTTGGGCAAATAAGTGAATGGATGGCATATGGTGAGACTTAGTTTCTCACTCATTGTAGCAGGAGATTAAAAACAAATGAGAGAGAAAGTTGGAATTAACCATATGATATAAACTTAGAGTTGGAGATATAAATGGATAAATATAGAAATAATTATAGAGGTCTTTGTATTGTATAAGCAGATTAGTATACATGGATATGTTTCCCCAGGCTGTGTCCAGTGAGAGAGCCAAGAAGCAAACATATTCCAATAACAATGAACACAGTCAGCACCCAAAACTAGGTTTCAAATTCTATTGACTAATAAAAGGAACAAGGTCTCCTTAGAGAAATGTCTGATTCTTGTCCTTGGGCAGTCAATACACGAGGTAAGCCTAGAGTCATTTGCAGTGCAAAACGTTAAGGAAATGTTCAACAAAGACAATAATGGGGATGCATCAGGGTGACAGAGGAACCAAATAAAAGAACTCCCAATGGCAAAGTTGGAAACCATTAAAGCAACAAAATAATGTACAAAAAAAATAGTGTAGTACTAGATTATAATCCAAGTTATAAAATAAATAGCTATGCTTCTAAATGAGTAAACAAATAAATAAATAAATGGAAGGGAATAGGCAAATCTCCCATCCAAAAAAAATTCAAAATAATTTATGTAGATATTCTCCTGAAAAGGTAATGGAATATAGTTTCCACACCTTGAATGTAATGTGAGCATTGCAATTTCCTTCCAAAGACTACAGTATGGAAAGAAGGGAAATGGAGCAATTTGAATGTGGAATGACCTGATAAGCACTTCCTCAGAGCAGGTGCTCAAGGTCAATATCAACAGTGACGAGTCACATTAATCATATGTACCCTAGACATGATGTCATGAGAATGGTCCTTTCTCTTTGCAGTATTCCTCCTAAGAAACCATAGCTTAAGTGTCAGTAGCAGAAAAACATTAGCAAATCCATATTAAGAGAAATTCCAAAATGGGATCAGTATTGCTCAAAACTGCCAAGGTCATCATAAAAAATAGAAGTCTGAGAAATTGTTTTAGCATAGAGGAGCATATGGAGTTGTGTTATAGCTAAATGTAATGTGGTATCATGAATGGGATCCTGAAACAGAAAAGGAACATTGTGGAAAGATTAAAGTAATTCAAACCAAGTAAAGACCTTATCTTAATTAATAATATACCAACATTGGTTTAGTCAAGCGAGGTGGCATATGCCTACAGTCCCAGCTACAATTTGGGAGGCTGAGGCAGAAGGATCATTTGAGGCCAGGAGTTTGAGGACCACCTAGGTTACATAGTAAGAAACCTGCCAAAAAACAAACAAACTAAAAGAAATGAAAGAAAGAAAAAGAAAGAAAGAAAGAAAGAAAGAAAGAAAGAAAGAAAGAAAGAAAGAAAGAAAGAAAGAAAGAAAGAAAGAAAGAAAGAAAGAAAGAAAGAAAGAAAGAGAGAGAAAGAGAGAGAAAGAAAGAAAGAGAGAAAGAGAAAAAGAGAAAAAGAAAGAAAGAAAGGGGAAAAGGAAAAAATAAGTTTATTAATTGTGACAACTGTTTCCTGTCAGTGTAATATGTAAATAAGGCAACTGGGGATGAGGTACACTGAAACCTTCTGTACCCTTTGCAACTTTTCTGTGAATCTAAGTATACTCATTAAAAGTCTATTTTAGAAAGTAAAAACAATAAACAATATTCTATGACACATTCTAAAATATTCCTCAGTCAGATTTTCTTCATTATTTTTTGCTTTAAATTGCACAATTATGTTTTTTACTTGGGACAGTGATTATATTTATCATCTGCTTCCTAGAACCCTTGAGTATAAGGTGCATGGCTGAGTTTGCTCGATGACTGCTCACATGGGCTGAATCAGCTGGAAGCATGCACCTAGGAGTCTATTCCTCATCTTTTGCCAAGAATATCCAATACAATCATTTCCACTGAGGCCATAAGGCTAACTTACGTTGATTCTTTTTTCCAAAAGACACTATTTCAGGCAAATAGTTCTAACCAGGGCCTTAAAACATGAAGGAAGAACTGAAACCATCCGTGATTCAAAGTCTGACTGTCTTGGGTTAATTTATCACAGAAACTGAAATAATCAGAATGGGAGAATGCTGAATCACTTATATTTCATAAGGACTCAGTCAATGATTTCCCAGAAGGCAAGAATGAATTTCAGACAGCATAGACATGAGATGAATTGCCAGGGCTTACAATCTATCCTGTAAAAGTATAGATAACCAGAAATAAAATCTTAGATTAAAAAAAAACAATCTTAGCAAGAGAATAAATTTGTCTCTCTTCCCTGTTCCCATTCATATTGATTGTTTCACTTCATTCCATCCTATCCCTAGAGGTATACACTTTTATTTGTTATTTGTGCATCCTTTTAGTGTCTGTGAAAATACAAAAAAAAATGAAAAAAAACACATATATATTTCCCCATTTAATGCACAAAGATAGCATAAAGTATGCACTCTTCTGCACCTTGCTTTTTTTACTTCTGGAGATGACTCAAGAGCCCTACGCAAATCAGAATCTGTTCATTTCTATTACTATTGGCTTGCCTTCAGTGTGGCTTAGCTACTTCCTGCCCTTACTCCTTCAGACTATCTTCTATGTCATCTTCCATGTCCACTGCTAGCAGTAACTTTCTTTGTATCACCTATTTAAATTTCTGAATACAAAACATATGACTAACTTAAGGAATTGCCATTGTCTGGGTTTGAATTGCGCTTTTACACTCAATCACCTAATTTCAGGAGTTTTTTTCTCCTTAAGTTAGAGGCTGTGGGCTTCACTGTTTCTCTAAGAAGGGGGTGGTGAACATGAGAGAGTTTTTGATTGGCCAACCTTTGCATCTAGCTTGGTTGTCTCTTATTTCTGTTACCTGTCAGATAAAAAACAGATGATTAACATGCCATTCTAGATTTTTTTTTTTTTTGGAACTGGCTTTTCTACTTTTTATTTCTCACTACTCTCAAAATTCAAACCGCCTATGTATAACAAATCACATTCTCTTCAGAGATTCAATTTTTCTTTTACTTTTCCCTGGTTTTTCCTTCCATGTATATTATCCTTACAATGTCTTTCCTCATCTACTAAATCAATGTTAACTGTTCCTTTATCTGCAAACCTAAAGGTCCGTGTTTTCATTTCTACTTTGTATCAACTAAAAGAAATTAATAAGCAAAGAAAGATAGAAAGAATATGTAAACATTACATATATAAAGGACCAACTTGGTCCTGTGAATGCATTAGAGCTTCTAAGTACTGCCAATCTCTTGCTTCCCTCACTGACACTGGCTAAAAGAGTGTAGGAAATAAATTGAGTGAGTATATATTTGTTATCATTTGCCTGTTTTTTTCATTGACATTGTTGCCAGGAAGAAATCATGGAATAAACGGGGACAAAAATGAGCTATGTCATTATTACCCTGAGTTGTTTAGCTAGTGCTTCTGTCAGCTCTCTACATTAGAGCTCTCTGTCCTTTCTATCTTTCAGGAGGTTTGAAACCAAGAGGAAAAATCAGTGGAAAACAGAGTCAACAAAACACCTGGCAAAAACAGTGTTTTTTCTTTTTTTCCCTCTAGCGCAAAAGGGATAGATATTTATGCAAATAAGTCACCAAGAGCACCTCTATTTACAGACGACATTCATTTAGACATGACTGCAGCTCCACAGTTCCACCTTGAGAACCAATTTTCAGTTCACTTTGCAGTTACTGAACACAAAATTACTTAATTTTTCAAGAAACTAAAAAAAGAAATCTATGTCTTCTAGTTGTGTGGCCTACAAATATGTCATTTGTGAGTATATTAGTTTCTAGTGATAGGTCCAACTTTAAAATTTTAAAGAAAATTAATTAGAGCATTTATTTAGGGATTATATGTAACTTCCAAGGGATTAATGTAATTATTTTTGCTTAAAAATTGCACTCTGAATATCATGCATTCATCTAAAACAGTTATTGCTCAATGAATCAAAGAACTAATTGAAACTACTGAGCTAACAATGCCTTCATAATTTTAGTCATTTATATCGAGTATAGCGCTACAAATCCTGCCTATTGCAGGGTGGAAATTCAGGGAGAGTTAACCAGATATTGACTCAATTTCAAAGACTGGATTGAGTTCTAGAAGCCTAAACCCAACATAAGAACATAAAAAGCAGCCAGAAATGTTTAAAGTGAAAATATGTAGATAGAGATATTGTTGCAGATACCAACATAGACATAGATAGCAAGGATGGGGCAACAGATAAACTGTACTAATGAGTTCAACTACACTAATACAAAAGGGTGGAGCCTATGCAACTGAGAGTAGAGCATAAATATTCTGAAAACAAAATGGAGGCTACAAGAAATGTGGGAATTTTGAACATCAATGGATTTTTTTTTTTTTAGGTACATTTTCTTACGGTGAACTGATCTGACTGAAGCAGGGCATGAGAAAGCAAGAAAGATATATATTTTAAAGTTGTAAAGAAACTCCAAAGTACAAAATTCTACCCAGACAGAAAGCAATTTTATGTCAATATTAACTGATGGCCATGCAGTTTTTTTCTGGACCAGAATTTCTGATCTTATTTACTGTTGATTTTTTTTTTTATTATTATACTTTAAGTTCTAGGGTACATGTGCATAACGTGCAGGTTTGTTACATATGTATACTTGTGCCATGTTGCTGTGCTGCACCCATCAACTCGTTGAAACCAGATAATTCTTTCCTACAGGTGGCTGTCATGTGAATTTTAGGGCTTTTGCCAGCATGCCAAGCATCTACCCACTGGATGCCAGTAGTGGCCCCTCCTCAGTTATGATCATCAGATTTTTCTCCAGACATTGTCAAATGTCCCCTCAGGAGTAAAACTGGCCCTCTGTTGAGAGAGCCACTGGTCTAGACCAGTTCAATAACTGAGAACCCACATAAATGCCCATTGCATTAATGGGACTAAAGAGGATTATCTGTGGCATTTGAGAAGTGATCCTGTAAACAGGAAATATTTATTATATAGATGTTGTCAAGCATTACAAGCTACAGATACTGGCAGTGCTGCTAGGCTTAAAGAAGGAGCAATGAACCTGTAATATAGTATCATAGGTAGGTGTAAGGGGGCAAAAATTTCCCATCAGTTTATCCTGGAGTCACATAGTGAAGTAGGAGGTGGGACTTGACTCTGGAGGCAGGGCTTGGATGCCAGAACAATTTGAGGACTAGCTAAAACAAGGACCTGGTGAAAACAGTCTTCTATAAGACATGCTAGCTAGTGTGCCATTGCAGTTTACCATTGCCACCTGGGAGTCATGGCTTTCCACAGTAATGATCCAATAACCCCAAAATTACTATCTCTTCCCTAGAAGTTTCTGCATAAATTTCCCCTTAATCTACATGTAATAAAAATTAAATATAACTATGACTGCAAAACTCTCCTGAGCGGCTAATTTCAGCACACTGCTAATGGAGTAGCCCTGCTCTGTAAGAGGAGTCATGGAGCTGTAACACTGCCATTTCAATAAAGCTGTTTTTTTCCTACACTACCACTGACTCCCCGTTGAATTCTTTCCTGAGTGAAGACAAGAACCCTCATGGGCTAAGCCCCACTTTGGGACTTTCCTGCCCTGCATCAATAAGATTGGGATTCTGGGGATTCCTGAGCTTGCTGTGGGCCTACTTGGGCTATAGAAATTAGCAGCCAGACTGTACCATGTCAGAAACTGTGATAACACTGGCAAAGGTCAATAGTTTTTGGACTAAAGCAAGTTTCCACTCCTAATTTAGATAGATAGATAGATAGATAGATAGATAGATAGATAGATAGATAGACAGATAGTTGTTGTTTGTTTGTTTGCTTGTTTTTTGAGATAGAGTCTCACTTTGTCACCCAAGTTGGAGTGCAGTGGCATGATCTTAGCTCGCTGCAACACCATGTTGACCAGGCTGGGCTTGAACTCCTGGCTTCAAGTGATCTGCCCACTTCAGTCTCCAAAAGTGCTGGGATTACAGGCGTGAGCCACTGCACGCGACCTCACTTCTAATTTTTAGACAAGTTTCTAGTCCTTATTTGTAGCTAAAAACAGAAGAGAATTTCACTTTTATCTTTCCCCTCCTTACAACTAGCAAAGGGGACAAGGATATTTTTAAAATTTATAAAGTAGGAAAAGATAACATGTTATATTAAGGATGAAAGAAAATCTGAGTAGTAGTCATAAAATAGTGACTGAGAGAATTTACCTGGTGCCTAGGCAGCTTTAGCCTAGACCAGATTAAGTAGTTTACTGAATAGAACTGAATATTTATGAGTCAGTGTTTCTAGAAAAGTTGGAATTAATAAATGGGTTTTGGTGTTGACAAAAAAGAAAGTCAACTTCATTGGAATCCGTTTGTTTTTTCCTTTGATAAATGCAAACAAAACATCTGCTTACTAAATGCTCTATAATTTTGCAACAATCAATATCAACACAGCCCTGCTGTGTTTTGCTTAACTCTCATGTAGATGAAAACACTGAACGTACTTGCTGGCAAACATAAAAATATATCCACCAAGCACATGCATAAGTATACATGTTAAGACCAAAATGAGGATGGTTTCAAACAGCAAAAAACAAAAAACAAAAACAAAAACAAAAACCAGAAAGACTTCATACCAAAAGAAAAAAAGAGAGAGAGAATGAATGAGAACCATCTTCCCTTTTTTTTTTTTTTGGTGAAGAATAATTATTTGCTGTCATGTCTGGCCCAGATCTTTTGCAATATTTTTCAAATTTGTTTGGTATGCCTATTCCTGGGCCATGATTTTGACTGAGAGTTCACACACGCAATTTTCTTTAAAGTGCTGCACTTGAGTGGATTAAAGTCAATTTTCTTTAAAGTAATGCACTTGAGCTGATTGAAGTCACCGGATGTAGTGGATGTGCTGAGGTCTAGAGGTCCTGCACCCCAAGCTTTGCATGTCAATGAGTGGCCAAAATTGCGATGATATATGCAGACCGGCACCATTGACTCTAAACAGGAAAGATTCCATGGTACAATTCATGTTCTGGAGCTCACAGCGAGATCAGATTGAAGTTAGACTTCACCTCAGATGACTCTCTTGCACTTCTTCCCTCTTCTCCTGCTTCCCTCATGCCCTTACTTAGTACTCCTGAAAAAACAGTAGCTCAACAAATTTGATGCACACAAATCTTGTCTCAGGTTCAGCCTCCAGTAATACAGCCTAAGACACTAGTTTAGCTGAAGAACTGTGTATCCTAAGTTCCTGATATTTTTGAAAAAATATTGATTAAGTTTTGGTCCTCAATAACAAATAGTAACCACCAAAATATTAATATTCTTATGAATCCATAAAGTTATGATTTAGTAAAAAGCTCTAACGGCACGCAGAATACTTGAGTCAAATTATGTCCAGTTAAAAAGGAATGTGTAAACATACTCAAAATAAAACAACATTTGACTCTTTAGCACTTTGGATTTTTCCCTGACATATTTTTAAGGTTTTTCACAGACATAGTAGAAAGTCAACAACCAGGTATGATTCGAAAGACACCTGCAAGGCCACTGCCCAAACGTTCTCCTCTGCCACCAAATCTTCTCCATTATCATATTAAAGCTTGAATAACCTATCATTATATATTCAATTATTCCTATTAAATTATTGCCTTATCTAAACTTTAAGAATTTTCATCGAGAAAAAAAAAAAAGAGAACCCTGCTCAATGACTGAAGATGCGTAGGTTTGCTCCATTCCCAAGTTGTGATAAAGATCATGATTATTTTAAGTTGTTCTTTGCTATTTTGAAAGAAAGAAAAATTGTTGCTCAAAATATTTTTTTTGTAGGCACCTTCTTCTATAGGGAAATATTCAAAAGAATAAGATGAGTGTATCAACATTTCTCTCAAAGGAAGAATTTAGTTTTAGCATTTAATCAACTACATAAACATTTCTAATATATCCATATTTAGTCATTACTTAAAACATATCAACATTATTTGCAAGGTACACATGAAATTTACTTTCTCCATCTTTCTTTTTAGGTATATTTATCCCAGTGGTGGGCATGTTTGCTTCATAATGTGTGCTCAGCTTTTAAAAGCTACTTTCATAGACAAGAATGCCACAGCCAGAAATAGTTTTTTTTTTCTAGTGAACAATTGCAAAACATCTATGTCAATGCACACAATGAAAGACTTTATTTTTCAGACTGTGAACATTCAAAACAAGGAAAACTAGTTCTGATATGGAAACATTGTCAACTGATACATACACTTTTATGTTTAATTTTACTAAAATATCAAACATCATATCCTCACTATGAACTGTGACAAACAGTAGTTTTACAAAGATGAGAGATGAATCACTAAGATCTTGGCAGTTAAATTTTTTACTTTTTTTCTTTAACTACCTTCAGGACAAATGGGTAGGAAGAAATGGAAGTAACAACGAAGGGAGGGATGGAGGAAGAGAGGGAAGAGACTCATTCTTTCCAACAGGAAAAACCAAAACAGAAATATGTTTTCTTATATCCTACAGTGTTCACATGCTAATTTTTTCCTGAGAACAAGGTTCTTGAAATATATGTATAAAACTAATTTGAACTGTCATTTTTATGTGCTTGCTGCTGGAATTCAATAAGAGATTATTAGAATTTTCAGTGTGTTCGTTATAAATTTGAAATAAGTGTCTACAGACATGCTCATTTTAAAAAATTATTTTCAAAGATGTTTCCTTTAATTACCATACTTTAGTTTCCATGTTTTAATTAGCTACCCATCAGATGAGTAGCATATTCATGTATACCTTCATTCATTTGGTTTTAATTTTTTTTTTTTTTTTTACAATTTTATTATTCTCTGAGTGTTGGCTTAAAAAAATTAAAAAGTGAAATTTTAATGTGGAGGGAAAGGACTCAATATTTGAGCAGGAGATACTTTCAGAGAATATGACCCAAAACTTCCTATGTAGTATTCTTTTTAAAACAGGCAAATTACAAAACTTCTGGGATAGGGTTGGAGGAAGATAAAGGAATCTACCCTTGAATTATTTATTCTATGCTGACAGCACCAAGAAGACTGTGTACCTTACACTGAAAATTGTCTAGGTTACACTGTCTACCTAGAGACAGACCACAAATCTTATTTAGTCTTCTTTTTAAATGTTTTTATTTATAGAAATTTATGGAGTACAAGTGTAGTTTTGTTACATGAATAGATTGCATTCTTTTTTTATTGATTGTGTCCCAAAGTATATGTTGGAGTTTTAGCACATATTATCTTGTTTATTCCTTGAATTAATCCCACAGGTAAACATTTATTTTCATATAATACAGAAAAATAAACTGAATCTCTGATGAGCAATGAAATGTGTCTGAAATTACTTCCTGACATAGACAAATGGGATTATGTGAATGGAGGGAAATTAGAGCTGGAAGGTGAACCCCCTATGAATAAAATAGGGGATCCCCTCTTAAGAACAGAGTCCTAAGGTAGGATATGGCACAAGAGCAATCTTTTGAGTCTATTAAACTAATTATTCCAGGAATTTTAATTTTTATCTCATATACAGTATGGAAAATTTATAAATTTCTGATAAGAAGTCAATATAATTGAAACAGCAAATGAAAGGTAACAAGCATTGGAAAAATGATTGCTTTTCTTCCTGGACTAATAGGAAGCACACACACAAAGTTTACTTTTTCATGTCTAAGCAGGTGAAGCTATGTTGCAGATACAAGAATTCCTATTATGGAAACATAAAAGAAGAGGAGAAAATATAACAAGGTATATTTGAAGTATGTAACCTTCTATGGATCATCTAAACTGTTATCATAAATGTATTTTTTATATGTTAAATGCAACACCTTACTTCAAAATATGTTTCTTTTCCAACATTGATCTAAAAAATATTTTGTGAATGCTACCATAATCGCAAACAACCAGATTAAACTGTGGATTTATCTTTGACTGAATTACTTCCCTTTTTTTTTTTTTTTTTTTTGATCTCCAGTAACCAAGTTTTCTTTTTTTATTGTACTCCTCAATTTTTTTTTCCATTTTTCACTTCTTCTATTATCTGTTCAAAACCTGGACTAACCACTGCATTCTTGTCAATTTCATAACTTCCCAGCTATTCTGTGTGCTTTTCCATTCCAGTCTGTACCCCATAATCTTTCTGTTCTGACCTCTAAAACCCCTATTTCCTTAGTTACTTCCTTTCCCCAAAACTACAGTATCACAACTACACACCGAAAAAATTTCAAATTCTTCCAGTTCTCAGAAAAATTTAATCTAATTATGATAAAGTCACTAGATTTGATTACCAATTTGCAGGAAACACAGGCATAGATGAACATGTTACACATACATACGCATGCGCGCCGCGCACACACACACACACACACACACTGTCGTGAAGTTGTAGTACGCAAAGCCCAGACTGAGAAACTCTACAGGACAAATGACTAATTTTATTCAAAAATTCCAATTCAAAATATAAGAGAAAGAGAAAGATAGAGATAGAATTAGAAACAGAGAAAGTGATAAAGATAATAGAGACAGAAATAGTGATAAGGATAGAGATAGAGATAATGGAGACAGAAACAGAAACAGTAATAACAATTTAGAGTTAGAGAAAAGGAGAGAGAGATGAATGCCCTTGAGGGAAGGAAGGAACCATAAACTAAATATCTATAATGAACATATTCAACCAATTTCAGTGCAGAGACTTTATATGGATTCTTTCTCAAACAAATACACTTAAAATATGTGAAATCATTTAAACACTGGATATTTACTGATATTCACAATGTATTGTTAATTGTATTAGGTTTCATGCTGAAATATTGATGGCAGAAATCAAAAGGTGTATAAAGATGTCTAAGATGTGCATCAAATTAAAAATTAATCTAGCAGGGGAAAGGCATCTGTCCAAGTCTAGATCAATGGTTTTCAAGCAATACTGTGCATTAGAATCAACTGTAGGACTTGTTAAAATGCAAATTGATAGATTTCACCCTCAGAGTTTATGATTGAAGAGATCTAAGATAGAGCCTGAAGATTTGCATTTCAGACTGGTTCTTGTATGTTGTTGATGTTGCTGGTACAAGAACCGCATTTCTGAGAATCACTTGATAGATGAAACAACATCGTTCATAAGCTGATAATTATTGAAGCTGGGAGGGAGGTATACTGAAGCTAGGGGTTCATTAAGTCATGCTATTTACTTTTACATGTGTTCGATATTTTCCGTACTTGTTGAAAAGTTTTAAAATATACTTAAATTATATTTATAGTATTAGAATTCAGCATACAATTTAATTAAGAAGGAGAAAGAGGTGAGTGATGAGGAAAAGACACATCATGAACTTCTGGATACGATTATGTTTTATGTCTTAATCTAGGAAGTGTTAACGTATGTGTTCACTTTGTGATAATTCACAGAAGACTAGATTATAATCTGTGTATTATTTCTTGAGTTTAACTCTTATCTTTTTATAAAACATCTTTAAAAATAAATACATTTTTTATCTCTATTATATTTCATGTAAGATGGATAGATACATAGGTAGATAGTAGATAGATGTATACAGTTTTACCAGAATTTGCTTCTTACTGAGATTGAATGCTTTTGAGTAACACTAGGATGTGCTTGAGTGAACATGTAAATGCATTTCCATTTTTAGAAGGAACTATTAACAACAATATACCTGTCAGCACAGCATTTCTTTTCTTCCTTTTATAGCCAAATACCACAAAATGATATTTTACCATACTTGTGTCTCCTATACCTCCCTCTCTCTTAACTCCACCTCTGGAGGCATTGGACCCACACACTCCACTGAAGCTGCTTTTTTAAAGCTAATCAACAGTCCCAACTTACCAATGCTAATGGTCAATTCTCAGACCTCCCTTTATTTGAATGATTGGCAACATTTGACACATGCTTTCTTGCTGTATTTTCTCAAAATACATTTTTTACTTGATTTTAGGGACGTTTAAAAAAAACTTTTTGTTTCCCCTCTTACCTCACTAGGTACTTCATCTTAGGGTAACTTGCTAGGTTTCTGCAACTCTGTAATTTCTGAAATTTGCAATACCCTGAGATTCAGACCCCAGACATTTTATTTTATTTTTCCACTTTATACTGATGGGATATGTGTTTGCATGACTTTATATTCTATCTGTATGATGATGACTTCAAAATGTACATCTCCATGACTTCTCTCTCTTCTGAGCTCTAGACTCATACATATGAACACTTATTTTAAATGCATCATGTGCAAAACAAATTATCATTTCATAGTTAACAATTTTTCATTCTTCAATTCTTTACATATTAGCATACCACTAGCCTTTTTGGTTCTCAAGGCAGAAACTTAGAATTTATCTTTGATTCCTCTTTTTTTAACCATCAAAACATTATAACCAATTTTTTTTATTTATTATTTATTTATTTATTTATTTATTTATTTATTTTGTTGAGACAGAGTCTCGCTCTGTCACCCAGACTGGAGTGCAGTGCTGCCGTCTCGGCTCACTAAAAGCTCCTCCTCCCAGGTTCACGCCATTCTCCTGCCTCAGCCTCCCAAGTATCTGGGACTACAGGCGCCTGCCACTACGCCCGGCTAATTTATTGTATTTTTAATAGAGACGAGGTTTCACCATGTTAGCCAGGATGGTCTCGATCTCCTGACCTCATGATCCACCTGCTTCGGCCTCCCAAAGTGCTGGGATTACAGATGTGAGCCACCGTGCCTGGTACATTATAACCAATTTTATCAAAAAGTTTTAATTTGATGCATGGAACAGAAGTATTGAAAACGATCCCAGGAACTCACCCTGCATATCCTGGACTGTGACCTACATAGTAATGAGCATTCGTCCTTCTCCAAGTAGGAATGGTCTCCAGTGCCTTCCCTAAATAGAAGGCCTGTGGTTTCCAATTGTTCCCAAGGTAAACATGCACTGGACAGCTGGTGTTCCCAAACACCTGTGAAAGGCTGACAGCCAGTATGGACTATATGGCATATGAAGAGCTTATGTGTTCATTTTCTAAATAGGCTAAACTTCTTTAAGAGGAAATAGAAGCTGGAGCTGTGACATGCCTTTTTTGGAAAGCAGATCCACCCTGTGAATTAAACTGTGGCTCCAGGACTTCCATCCATATGTTAATTGGGGAATAGTGCCTTGTCTTCTTGAACTGACACTGACTTTGCAAATTTCTCCATTAACGCCTATCCCTTCATCTAAGTCATGGGATTCTGAAAAATTCTTGTTCTTACTCTATTACATAAGAAGTAGCTAATAAAATAACTCACTTAGTCACCTGATATGGTTTGGCTATGTCCCCACCCAAATCTCATCTTGAATTCCCACATGTTGTGGGAGGGACCTGGTGAGAGGTAAATAAATCATGAGGCAAGTCTTTGTTCCCACACTGTTCTCATAATAGTGAGTAAGTCTCATGATATCTGATGGTTACTATAAGGAGGAGTTTTCCTTCACAACCTCTCTTTGTTTGCTGCCATTCATGTAAGACGTGACTTGCTCCTCCTTGCCATCCACCATAATTGTGAGGCTTCCCCAGCCACGTGAAACTGTAAGTTCAATTAAATATTTCTTTTGGAAATTGCCCAGTCTTGGGTATGTCTTTATCAGCAGCACGAAAATGGACTAATACACCACCTAAATGGTGACAACAAAGGGACTCACCTTACAAAACACTTGTCAATTCTACTTTCAAAATATATTTCAAATCTATCGATTCTATCTTGGCTGATATGTATAAAACTACTACCATCATCTTATTGGACTATTGCAAAGGTAGAAATCAGTCTTTTCTCTCTGAAATATATCAGTCCTTTCAATCTGAGAGATCTTTTTAAAATGTAAGAACATTTTATGTCAGTCCTCTTTTAAAATCTCATAATGTCCTTTTACACTTAAAATAAAATCCAAACTTCCTGCTATAGCCTAAGAAAACTATCATTTGGCCACTACCTACTCCAGTATCTTCTTAGTTCACCCTCCTCTTGCACCCTGCATTGAGCCTTGGCTTTTAAGAAGTTCCTAAAGTAAGCCAACTGTTGTTTTTTGGGAGATTCTGGTTTTTATTGCTGTGTGACAAACTACCACAAAACTGTATTATATCTCAGGAATTATTTCACTATGAATTTGACAGGCCCTTTGGTGGTTTTCAGCTGGTGGCCAGTCCAGTGTGGAGGATCCAAGGTGGCTTTACTCAGGTGTCTGGTTCCTTGGTTCCTTGGTATACAGGGCTAAAAGGCTGGACTCAGGTGGGCCCCTCTTTCTTTTCATGTAATATTAGAGCCTCTCCATCTAGTCTTCCCTGCTAGGTTGTGTGAATTTTTACCTGGCAGCTCAGGGCTCCAAGAGACGGTGTATCAAAAGGCAGGAAGTACAACCTGCCAATCTCATAAGCCTGATTGAAACACTGACTCCATCGCTTCTACAATATATCATTGATCAAAGTTGTCACAGAATCTGCCCACATTCAAGAGCAGAGGACAAAGACTGTCTCTCTTATTGGGAGTACGGTTAAATCATTTGGGCCATTTTAATCTACCACATGGGAGTTTGTATTTCTGACCGTTTTGCCTAGAGCCCACTCATGGTGTTTCCCTCATCACTTCCTTCTAACTTACCTAAATTGTCAACACCTGAAGTTATAATTTCATGTTTTACCTATCAAAAATAAAATTTTCGAAATGCATTTGCTATGGCAATATCTTATTTATTGACTTTAGATATTTTAGCACATTCTAAATGATTTTTTGTTGCTACTTTTATTATTCACATTCTCCTTTACTAAATGCAATTGCTAAAATAAACAAAATTTAATCTATCTTGTTCACTATTTTTTTTCTCTAGCTCCTAGCACTTTACTCAGGGCACTCAATTTTTTGTTTGTTTGTTTTGGATGATAAGGACAGTGAGGCTAAGAATGTGAAATGTTTTCCTGAGTATATGAGACTATATAGCAGCAGGTTCAACACAACAGGTGTCAAAAAAAAAAAAAAGAAAAGAAAAGAAAAGGAAAACTAGAACTGGACAAGTTAATAGGCAGGAAAGACTTGATTCAAGACTCTTGCAATAGGACAGAGAGACTGACTCAACTTTGCTAAAAGGAAATGCAGATTGGGTGTGATGGCTCATGCTCATAATCCCAGCACTTTGAAAGGCTGAGGTGGGGCGGATCACCTGAGGTCAGGTGTTTCAGATAGCCTTGTCAACATGGTGAAAACCTGTCTCTAATAAAAATACAAATGTTATCTGGGAGTGGTGGCGGATTCCTATAGTCCCAGCTTCTCAGTAGGCTGAGGCATGA
The DNA here is from genome assembly GCF_003255815.1 of Theropithecus gelada. Classification (NCBI taxonomy): domain Eukaryota; kingdom Metazoa; phylum Chordata; class Mammalia; order Primates; family Cercopithecidae; genus Theropithecus; species Theropithecus gelada. The sequence goes on from NC_037681.1 coordinate 104,181,526, forward strand.
GAATTACTTGAGCCCAGGAGGCGGAGGTTGCAGAGAGCCGAGATCACACTACTGCACTCCAGCCTGAGTGACAGAGCAAGACGTGGTCAAAATAAAAATAAAAAATTAAATAAATAAATAAATAAATAAATAAATAAGTAAGTAAAAGAAAAGGCAAAAAAGTCTTTGTTTTGTTTTGAGACAGGGTCTCACTCTGTCATCCAGGTTGAGTGCAGAGGTGCAATCACAGCCCACTGCAGACTTGAATTATCAGGCTCAAGCAGCCCTTCCGCCTCAGCTTCTCCAATAGCTGGGACTATAGGTATCTGCACAACCACGCTCAGCTAATTTTTGTATTTTTGAAGAGACAGGGTTTTGCCATGCTGCTCAGACTGGTCTTGAACTCCTAAGCTTAAGTGATCCACTCACCTCGGCCTCCCAAAGTACTGGGATTACAGATATGAGCCACAGTGTCTGGCTGGCAGAGTTTTTAAGTGATGGGATGAGATAGTAGAAAAGTAGTGGAGGACATTAAGGAGGAGTTTGGTCACTGTGATCGGGTCATCTGCATGTGCTAATTGCTGCTTATCTATGTTCCTACTTTCTCATAGAACCAAAAGGTTGAGGCTCTATCTTTGTTAATGACTACATTTCAAAAAGATGGCACACAAGTCCTTCAGAAAGACATCTCCTGAGTTTTAAAACTGGTGAGAGGCTGGGAGCTGGGAGAAGGCTTAATCTTAAAATGACAGAGACAGAATTTGCAATTACTAGTTTTCTAAAGTAAATGCTCTAAGAAAAGGGAGGTCATGGCCTTTAGTCAATAAAAAGTCTAAAGTTTAGTCATGCTAGGGGAACCTTAAGACTTGGTCACACTCTGGGACTTTTAATCACTGACACGGTATGCAGTCTACCTACACAATTGTTTGGCATCTGCCCAGCAAAAGGAGTTCAGGACCATAAACACAGAAAATATGCAGTGAAGTAATATTAATTTATTTTATTATTTTAATATATGTATAATGTATAATACATGTATAATGTGTATATATATATATGCATTGTTTTAATACATGTGTAATCCAGTATATGTAATAGTGTAATATATACTAGCAAATGTGTAACCATGAACTTGAACAGAGTTTCTTTCTGTAAAATGGAACACAAATCACGAGAAATAAACTTGGCAAAGAAGTGGTAGAACACCTTACCACATTTTAGAGTTGCTAAAAGGAATCTATATAGACCTCAAAATAATGCCACAATTTTTCAGCCAAGAATAAGCATCTAAATGAATGTAAATTAAGGAGGGGGGGAGAGATTTGTGTATGAAGAGAGATGTTACAATATTTCCATTTATTGTGCTGTTGTTTAAATTCAATCTGACTCTTAATTTCAGAGATAGGTTATTGGAATTTTTTTAAAAATTAGAAAGGATATGAGGAGTATCAGGACTAGTAATATTCAGATGTTATATATACTTAACAGAAGGATCTAACTTAATCCAATGACACCAAGCACAATTTACCTGAAGAAGCATATTTTCATTCATTCATCCATTCAACAAATATCTATTCAACCATTACTTTATGCCAGGAACTGTTCTAACTTGTATAGATAAAACAATGAATAAAGCACTCAAGTGTCTTGCTCAATTGTCAAGCTTATATTTTAGTTGGAGAACACAGATGGTAAACAAACATACATAAAATGAGAGGCAATAACAATGAAAGAAATTAAACCTGTTTAATATAGTATCTGAAGGGAGAGTATAAAGAAATTAAGCAAAATAATGGTAGATGTGAATAGTGTTTCAGTCGGAGGCTACCATGATGTGCTTAGTAAAAACCAGTATACGAATGTCAAGGAAAGTTGTGGCTAGATAAATATCACAAGATGAAGAGTATTATAGGAGGAAGTTGTAAAGGAAGATAAGCCTATATGATTCAAAGCTGTGGAGGCAATTGCATAGATTTCTCACTTTATCATAATAAAATTGAAAGCTAATAGAAAAACATTAAATACAAAAATATTTATGAGTTTCTGGATGCAGAGGCTACTATTATGTTTTGATCTGAGGGGATAAAGAAGAGAGTCATTAAGCAATTATATTTGTGTGTTGGTTTGGTATCAGAAAATAGGATAAATGCTTCTTCTACAAAGTATCCATTCTGTTAATAATGGTTTGAGAAGGTGTAAAGGCTGGTGGGAAGGACATTTGAAAATATGTGACTTATTTTTTCTTTTTAATAATTTGTATTCTTGCTGTTTAATTGATGAATCTTGTACTGGTAAAATGTTGAGAGCTAGGTCCATTTGTGTTTTCTTTTCTTTGAAAGAGTTACTGGTTATTTTCCTGAGGATAACCCTTAGATATTCATTTATTTTTCAGGGTGAATCATTACAGGCTCTAATTTCTTTATCTATGTAGGGTGTATTTTTTCAGAAACTTGAAGGGCACCATGGATTTGCAACTATGTGGCAAAACCAGAAATATGATATGTATTCACTATATAGGCAGTATGTATGTATATGATATGTATTCACTTTATAGGCAGAGTTTCACACCTAAAAAATGTCTCTGTTTAAATAAGCAAAGTAATAGAAAAAAAAAAACTGGGAAAGGTGTATTTGTTTGTGTATTAGTCAGGGTTCTCTACAGGAACAGAACTAATTATATACATACATATATATATATTTGTGTGTGTGTGTGTGTGTATGGGAGTTTATTCAGTAGTACTAAATCACACAATCACAAGGTCCCACAATAAGCCGTCTGCAAGTTGAGGAGCAAGAAAGCAAGTCCGAGTCCCAAAGCTGAAGAACTTGAAGTCCAATATTCGAAGTCAGGAAGCATCCAGCATGAGAGAAAGATGTATGCTGGGAGGCTGAGCCAGTCTAGTCTTTTCACGTTGTTCTGCCTGCTTTATATCCTGGCCATGCTGGCAGCCGATTAGATTAAGGAAAATTGTATGCCCACCCAGATTAAGGGTGGGTCTGCCTTTCCCAGCCCACTGACTCAAATATTAATCTCCTTCGGCCACACCCTCACAGACACACCCAGAATCAATACTTTGCATTCTTCAATCCATTCAATTTGACACTCAGTATTAACCATCACAGTATATGCATTGTTAACTTGAACCATATGCATCTCCTGAGATCATACATAATCTTCAAATAAAGACAATAATGAGGCTGGGTGTGGTGGATCATGCCTGTAATCCCAGCACTTTGAGAGGCCGAGGCGGGTGGATCACCTGAGGTCAGGAGTTCAAGACCAGCCTGGCCAACATGGTGAAACCCCATCTCTACTACAAATGCAAAAATCAGCTGGGCATGGTGATGAGCACCTGCAATCCCAGCTACTCGGGAGGCTGAGGCAGAATTGCTTGGACCCATGAGATGGAGGTTGCAGCAAGCTGAGATGATGCCACTGCCCTCCAGCCTGGGCAACAGAGCGAGACTCCATCTCAAAAAAAAAAGACAATAATGAGGTGTTAATTATGCCTAACATAATACAACTATCTTTTGTACAACTGGAAACGCCCCAATACCCAACCCAAATGCTATTACATAAAGTTAAAAATACTTAAATGCTGATACGAAGTCAATAAAACTTATGTCATGATAAAAGGAAAGAAAACAAAGAGATTTTCTTAGTACAAGTGTATACATGCACAAACATGTTTTGTAACCAAAGAAGGAGGAAATACTCATAAGAATTACAGTCTTCATTTCTGCAACTGCTCACGTGTCATAACTGGTATTGATGACTACCTTCTTCTGCTACCAATTTTGTATTCCCTTTACCTTCAGCAAGCAACTCAGCACATCATTTTTGTTTTGTTTTGCTTTGTTTTCCTGGTGGAGCAACCCAAACCTCCATTCCTGAAGGGTCTGGGCCATTCATAGTCCTGTATGGATCGGGCAATTGTAGTTTCCCATTGACCTTAATTACAGGGCCCTAATGGATCTCTTGTATTCCATGCATACTGTTCCTTACCTCTGTTGTAGAGTAGTACACTGATTTCATCTTGATAGCCCAGGTCAATCACCCCAGCCAACACTGTAACTCTCTTCTTAGCCTGTTGACTTAAAGGTAGGAGGAGCCCAAAGTGTCCAGCTGGCAATCTTAACTTCCAGTTTTATGGAATGATTGTTGTGCCTCCTGGTGGCAGCGTTCCTCCCTCTGGAACTAAGACATCTAGGCCAGCAGAATGTAATGCCACAGGAACACAGAGCAAAAATTTTACTAGTGGATCACTAGGCGTGATGGTGAGTGGTGCCACTTTCACTTTCACCCCTTGATTCCTGGACCGGTTCTGTGAATCTTGGCTATGGGAGAAATAGTACCATTTATTGGATGCTGATTCAGAGCATATGTGGCCTTCTGGAGATTTTTTCCCCAGTTCTGCAATGTATTGTCAACTAGTTGGCATTGTAATTGTGATTTCAAAAGGTGATTCCACTGTTCTATCAACCCAGCTGCTTCAGAATGATGGGGAACATGGTAAGACCAGTGAAGTCCATGAACACGAGCCCACTGCTTTGCTTTTTTTAGCTGTAGAGTGAGTGCCTCGGTCAGAGGCAATGCTGTGTGGAATACCATGATGGTGGGCATTCCCTAAGTCCATGGATGGTAGTCTTGGCAGAAGCATTGCATGCAGGATACACAAACCCATATCTGGAGTAAGTGTCTATTCCAGTGAGGACAAACCTCTGCCCTTTCCATGATGGAAGAGGTCTAATATAATCAGCTTGCCACCAGGTGGCTGGCTGATCGCCCCAAGGAATGCGGCTATATTGAAGGCTCCATCTTGGTCTCTGCTGCTGGCAAATTAGGCACTCAGCAGTGGTCATAGCCAGGTCAGCCTTGATGAGTGGAAGTTCATGTTGCTGAGCCCAGCTATAATCTGCATCCCTGCCACCATGGCCACTTTGTTCGTGTTCCCACTGGGTGATGACAGGGGTGGCTAGGGAAAGAAGCTGAGTGGTGTCCACAGAACGGGTCATTCTATCCACTCGATTATTAAAATCTTCCTCTGCTGAGGTCACCTGTTGGTGAACACTCACATGGAATACAAGTATCTTTATAGTTGTTGATCACTCAGAGATTCATCCACATATCTCTTCCACAAATTTGTCACCAATTTTTTTTCCAATCAATCTATGTTCAAGTCCCTGACCATCCAGTTAAACCATTGGCTATAGCCCATGAATCAGTATAGAATTACACATCTGGCCATTTCTCCTTCCATGCAAAGTGCACAACCAGGTGCACCACTTGAAGTTCTGCACACTGGGAAGATTTCCCTTCACCGCTATCCTTCAGGGATGTCCTAGAAAGGGGCTGTAGTTCTGTAGCTACTTTTGGGTGGTGCCTGCATATCATGCAGAACCATCTGTGAACCAGGCCCTAGTCTTCTCTTCCTCTGTCAATTGATCATAGGGAACTCCCCATGAAGCCATTGGTGCAGTCTGTGAGAGAGAAGGAAGGAAGGAATGGAGACCGTGGGCATTTGAGCCACTTCCTCATGTAACTTACTTGTGACTTCAGGACCTGATTGAATCCAATCACATATGTACTACTTCCATTTGATGATGGAATGCTGCTGTGCATGACCCATTTCAGAAAGCACCCAGTTCATGATAGGCAGTTCAGGTCACATGGTGAATTGATGACCCATATTCAAACATGCAGTGTAACTATCACAACTTGTTAATTAAGTAGTTATTTGTTTGTTGCTTATTGTTATTTTGCCAAAGATGAGACAGTGATTTGAAAGAATCAAAGAATTTTGTTGCATGGGATAAAGTTAAGATCAGGAAAAGAAAGAAACAAACTTGAGATAGTAAAAAATTTTCCTCCAAACTGACACTGACATTTCCTTTCAATCTACCCACCCATTCATATACCCAAACTATTTCTTTTTTTTTTTTTTTTTTTTTTTTTTTTGAGACGGAGTCTCGCGCTGTGTCACCCAGGCTGGAGTGCAGTGGCGCGATCTCGGCTCACTGCAAGCTCCGCCTCCCAGGTTCAGGCCATTCTCCTGCCTCAGCCTCCGAGTAGCTGGGACTACAGGCGCCCGCCACCACGCCCGGCTAGTTTTTTGTATTTTTAGTAGAGACGGGGTTTCACCATGTTAGCCAGGATGGTCTCGATCTCCTGACCAAGTGATCCGCCCGCCTCGGCCTCCCAAAGCGCTGGGATTATAGGCTTGAGCCACCGTGCCCGGCCTACCCAAACTATTTCTAAAGTATCATTTGTGGGACTTCTAACTTTTATTTTGTAGGGAGAAAGCATTTATCTTTCAGTCAAGAGCATCAGTCCCCCTTATGATTAACAAGATAAAGGACTGTCCCTTCTTGGCAGAGGATAAATTTATTTCCCTGATTTTACATCTCTTCTTTAGGAAATATTAAAATGAAAACAAACAACCATTGTAATTCCAGTATTTCCTAATAATGCACTACTTGATTTATTGTGTCAATAGAATCTTACGGGATTTGTACTACAAAGTAAGGGAACTCATTTACATGTTAAGAACCCATTTTTGTCATACTGAATGGGCAAAAACTGGAAAAATTCCCTTTGAAAACTGGCACAAGACAGGGATGCCCTCTCTCACCACTCCTATTCAACATAGTGTTGGAAGTTCTGGCTAGGGCAATTAGGCAAGAGAAAGAAATCAGGGGTATTCAGTTAGGAAAAGAAGAAGTCAAATTGTCCCTGTTTGCAGATGACATGATTGTATATTTAGAAAACCCCATTGTCTCAGCCCAAAATCTCCTTAAGCTGATAAGCAACTTCAGCAAAGTCTCAGGATACAAAATTAATGTGCAAAAATCACAAGCATTCTTATACACTAGTAACAGACAAACAGAGAGCCAAATCATGAATGAACTTCCATTCACAATTGCTTCAAAGAGAATCAAATACCTAGGAATCCAACTTACAAGGGATGTAAAGGACCTCTTCAAGGAGAACTACAAACCACTGCTCAGTGAAATCAAAGAGGACACAAACAAATGGAAGAACATACCATGCTCATGGATAGGAAGAATCAATATCGTGAAAATGGCCATACTGCCCAAGGTAATTTATAGATTCAATGCCATCCCCATCAAGCTACCAATGAGTTTCTTCACAGAATTGGAAAAAACTGCTTTAAAGTTCATATGGAACCAAAAAAGAGCCCGCATCTCCAAGACAATCCTAAGTCAAAAGAACAAAGCTGGAGGCATCACGCTACCTGACTTCAAACTATACTACAAGGCTACAGTAACCAAAACAGCATGGTACTGGTACCAAAACAGAGATATAGACCAATGGAACAGAATAGAGTCCTCAGAAATAATACCACACATCTACAGCCATCTGATCTTTGACAAACCTGAGAAAAACAAGAAATGGGGAAAGGATTCCCTATTTAATAAATGGTGCTGGGAAAATTGGCTAGCCATCAGCAGAAAGCTGAAACTGGATCCTTTCCTTACTCCTTATACGAAAATTAATTCAAGATGGATTAGAGACTTAAATGTTAGACCTAATACCATAAAAATCCTAGAGGAAAACCTAGGTAGTACCATTCAGGACATAGGCATGGGCAAAGACTTCATGTCTAAAACACCAAAAGCAACGGCAGCAAAAGCTAAAATTGACAAATGGGATCTAATTCAACTAAAGAGCTTCTGCACAGCAAAAGAAACTACCATCAGAGTGAACAGGCAACCTACAGAATGGGAGAAAATTTTTGCAATCTACTCATCTGACAAAGGGCTAATATCCAGAACCTACAAAGAACTCAAACAAATTTACAAGAAAAAAACAAACAACCCCATCAAAAAGTGGGCAAAGGATATGAACAGACATTTCTCAAAAGAAGACATTCATACAGCCAACAGACATATGAAAAAATGCTCATCATCACTGGCCATCAGAGAAATGCAAATCAAAACCACAATGAGATACCATCTCACACCAGTTAGAATGGCGATCATTAAAAAGTCAGGAAACAACAGGTGCTGGAGAGGATGTGGAGAAATAGGAACACTTTTACACTGTTGGTGGGATTGTAAACTAGTTCAACCATTATGGAAAACAGTATGGCGATTCCTCAAGGATCTAGAACTAGATGTACCATATGACCCAGCCATCCCATTACTGGGGATATACCCAAAGGATTATAAATTATGCTGCTATAAAGACACATGCACACGTATGTTTATTGCAGCACTATTCACAATAGCAAAGACTTGGAATCAACCCAAATGTCCATCAGTGACAGATTGGATTAAGAAAATGTGGCACATATACACCATGGAATACTATGCAGCCATAAAAAAGGATGAGTTTGTGTCCTTTGTAGGGACATGGATGCAGCTGGAAACCATCATTCTTAGCAAACTATCACAAGAACAGAAAACCAAACACCGCATGTTCTCACTCATAGGTGGGAACTGAACAATGAGATCACTTGGACTCAGGAAGGGGAACATCACACACCGGGGCCTATCATGGGGAGGGGGGAGGGGGGAGGGATTGCATTGGGAGTTATACCTGATGTAAATGACGAGTTGATGGGTGCAGTAGACCAACATGGCACAAGTATACATATGTAACAAACCTGCACGTTATGCACATGTACCCTACAACTTAAAGTATAATAATAATAAATAAATTTAAAAAAAAAAAAAAAAAGAACCCATTTTTGGCATACATAAAAGCCATAAGATTTACTTTACAATGTCCCAGACCATTTATGATAAGAGTCAATTTACAACTGCTACAATAACATTAGCAATAAACAGGCAAACTATGCCTGTTGTTAGTCTTTAAAACTATTGCTACTAGAAATATTCCCCAGCCTCTAATCCCTACATACATCAAACTGGATGTTTTTTTATTTTTTCTCTTTTTAAAAAATAACCACTAGACTCTCTGTCTCACTCTGTTGCCCAGGCTGGAGTGCAGTGGTGTGATCTCGGCTCACTGCCAGCTCTGCCTCCCGGGTTCACGCCATTCTCCTGCCTCAGCCTTCCCAGTAGCTGGGACTACAGGAGCCCGCCACCACGGCCGGCTAATTTTTTGTATTTTTAGTAGAGACGGAGTTTCAACGTGTTGGCCAGGAAGGTCTCGATCTCCTGACCTCGTGATCCGCCCACCTCGGCCTCCCAAAGTGCTGGGATTACAGGCATGAGCCACCGCGCCTGACCTAGACTTTGTTTTTTAGTATAGATTTACATTTGCAGAATAATTGAGCAGATAATATACAGAGCTCCATAAAACTCTACACCCCTACCCACAACTGCTTGAAGTTTCCTATATCATTTACATCTTGCATTGCTGCAGTACATTTGTTATAATTAATAAACTAATATTCATGCATTATTATTAATTCTAGCCTATAGTTGATATTAAGGTTCACTCTTGTACAGTTACATGGGTTTTTATCTACCTCCTACTATTTTTTAGACATGTACACATTTTAGATGCCTGTGCAATATCAATTCTATCATTCATTCATTCATTCAGAATTTATTTATTGAATTCCCATTATGTGTCAAAAAACTATTTATGCACTGTGAATATGGCAGGATACAAAAAAGCAAAAATCTTGTCTTTCTTTGAGCTTATATTTCAGAGTCACAGGCAGTCAGTGAACATGATAGAGAATTACATACAGTATGTTAGTAGATAGACATACAGTCTAAGGAGGAAATAATTAGACATGGAAGGGGAATTGGAGGTATCAGGAAGAAAGATAAAATTTTTAAACAAGGTGGTTAGAGAGGTACTCACTGAGAAGATGAGAACGGAATGAGAGAGCATGTCATTGTGTAGCTTAGGGAATGGCATATCAGATAGAGGACACAGCAAGTTCAAAGTTCTGTAGGTAAGTAGGAGCTGGAGTTTTCGAGCAGCAACAAGAAGCTCAGTGTACAGAGTGAACAAGTAAGAAAATAAAGTAGATAAAATCAGAGAGGCAGTTGCAGGAGTTAGAGGGAGGGAGATCAAGGAAAGGATTTTAGCTCAGAGCAGAAATATCCGTTTTTGATTTTTTAGTGGAATGGTAAAACAGAAAAGATTTTGAACAGAAAAATGATATAATCTGACCCAAGTTTCCAAAGGAATCTGCTCTGCTGGGAAGAGACAGCAAAGAGAGAAGGAGGGAAGGGGCCTAGTTGGAATGCTGTTGCAAAGATTGAGGTCTGAGATGAAGGTGCACTGGGTCAGAATGGTAACAGCATTAGGTGGTAAAAAGAGGTCACATTGGGGGTATATTTTGACAGTAGATCCAAAAGGATTTCATGATGAATTCGGTGTAGGGTGTCAAAGAAGAAAGGGAGTCAAGTATAAGACCAAAGATTCGACCTGGACAAACAGAAGCATCTCTTGTTCTTATTTCTTAACCTGTTCTCAAACAACTCAGTTCTCATATCCCCTGACCGTTAAAACAGTATCTGATTGCCAACTAAAGTGACAATAGATCCATTTGACCCCACACTGCTTACTGCCTCTCCTCTTCTTTTAGTGCATTGGAAATCTTAAAATGAATCTATCTACCTAGAGCCATGCTGTTTTATTCTCCCCATTAGAAATGCAGGCTGTTCATTTGGCCTCTACTTTCATCCCGGTCTCTATTTCTTTGACCAAGTAACATTCAGTGCAGCTGTTTGATATAGTGATCCAATTTTAATTAGTCCTTCACCCTCTGCACTGAGCTTCCAACATGCCCATTTTTATCAGTGAGCATAGAAGTAGGACGAAACAGTGAAGGAAAGGTACAAGAATTAGACATTTTTTTCATCCTCCTTTGGGTGACTGTTAAGTCTGACAGAATCCCGTGGCCAAAATGAGATAGCTCTTCCTGTGACACATAAAAAATAAAGAATAGTAATAGCATCCTTGCAATCCAGAATGCTTTATTTTATGTTTACCACACACAGAAAAAATGAAGAAGTTCTTTGGACATTCTCTCTTCATTGCTTCTGCAACATTCCCCTCTGCTTTTGTGCATGTACTGTACATCCTGCAAGGTTCAGCTCAGGCCCACTGCTTTCATTGGGAAGGCTCCTCTAAAGGCTGAGTATTTCATATTTATATAAATGCATATATATATATGCATACATATATGTGATCTACAGAACTCTTCCTCTAGAGAGCTTCTTTGGAACTCTCTTACACTGATTAATATTAGTTAATTGTCAATTTGCATTTATGCCTGGTTTTCCCATATTTAATATTATGATCTGTAAGAGCACGGACTTCAGTTTCTCCATAATGCTGTGCATAAAGCCAGTAAATATGGATTTAACTGATTCATTCTTTTGTCTCACCAACTTCTATTAGTTGAACTTGTTTTTATTTGGTTCGAGGTTATTGTTCTTCTCTCCCGAAAATGAGCAATGCCCTGTCTGTGACTTCCCTTCCCTGTGGCCTGCTAATGAAGTCCTCATTGTGGTTGCTCCACCCAACTGGAAGTCCATCTAATAAGATTTGATCAAATAATGGAATAAATAAATATTAAAATGGGATTCACCTTAGAGAATAGATCTCTCGCTCAATGTGGAAAACTTTTAACTGCACTGTCCAATCCAGTAGCCCCTAAGCCCATGACTAATCCACATTTCAAGGATAACTGAAATTCACATGGAATTTCCAATGCTTATATAAAAATATAAAATAGCTCATTTTTATATTTATTATAGTTTAATGATAACATTTTGTATATTTTGAGTTGTAAAATATAATACGTCATTTATTTTAACTTCTTTTTATAATGGTAAAGATAACTTTTACAATAGGAAACAAAATTTAGAAATGCATTATGTGGCTCACATTTTTGGTTCACACGTTGGGGTTCGTTTTTTTTTTTTTTTTTTGGACACTGTTTTTCTTTAATATGTGTTGTAGAATGAATACTGACAGTGACAAAGAACCCACTCCTTACCTTGGCAACACTACATTTCCTTCCCCAAACATAGTTAGGCAACTCACGGATGTCTAAACCTTAAATACCCATTCTCTACTGTGAACCAAATCTGATTTCTTATATTTCAGCTCCATAGATTCTAATGGTGCTTGATCTTTTTATAAGTAACCCGATAAACTTTTCAAATACTTCAACTTCATTCAATTATATAACATATTCATTTAGTCTGCAGCAGTGCAATAAGCCTGCCAGATGTTAGATTTATATTTTATGATATCTTGCTTCAATCTAACACAGTAAACTTTGCTGAAATTGCTGGGACGTTTTTATGCTAATATTGGTGTTTCTCTTTGTTAGATTAACCTTAGAGTCTCTGTCAAATTATAACTTGTGAGCAGGAGTCACTACTTTTCTACTCGTGAATTTACCCTGTAGTCTTCAGTCTGACTTCTCCAAGCATCTATTATTCCTCTCACATTCGCCTGTTTACCCTGTTGAAATCCTTGTGATGCCCTTTTATATTAGGCAAAGGTAAAAAACAAACACAGCCTTTGCAAATGTTTCTTCTGCACGATAAATTCACTTGATTATGGGGGATGTAACAAAGGTACTATAGAAGAACAAGGGAGAAGATCAATTCAATTGATAATACTAAAAAGAAATCAACAACTCAAATTAAACCAACAGGGTTGATTTCTTCTAACTCTGTTCCATCACATTAAACCCCTTGAGAAATCACTACTCAAGGTATCTGGAGCGTATGTCTACTTTAGAGTTATTTATTTCCAACTTAAAAGTGATTTAGTAATATCATAAACTCTAGGGAACTGTGTGCCCATCATGTGTGCTTCTCCGAAGACATAATTGCTTGCTAAAGTCTGGATCTAAAAGTTACAATGCATCTTGGTTATAAACCTGAAATATGCAAACATGACAAATTTTGAGTTGCTGCTAATATGGAGATGAAACAAGATGTGAGAGATACTTATTTCTCTGCGGTTAAGGGTAATTACGTGTTTTGGCCTGATCATTCCCTTTACGGTCAGAACAATGCTAGGTCCTTCTCTAATCCAGAGGGAAGTTCAGTCTCCCTCAGTAGTTATCCCAACCATCTTGTGTGAAGAGTAGGCCCAAGCCCAACCTAGTAAATAAATTACATAATATAAGCAGTGATGTAAGACTCTAAGTCTAGTAAAAACGAGAATTAAAGCAATTGACAATCCTGTACATTTGATTCTTTTAAACTAATATTGTGCTTTTCTATATATAATTTCTTGTGTCCTTCTCAGTTATTGTTACAGAACATTTATATATTATCATTAATATTATTATATGGAATCATAATGATTTAAGGATCCAACCACAAATGAAATGATAGTAGGAAAATGTTAACAAAGTTAATGTGTGGTAGAACTGGGATGTAGTGGGTTGTCTTTTAGGTTGTGTAAATCTGACTTATGGGACCTACTTATATTTCAGTTTATTAATTTTCAATGAAATACGCATAGATTACAAAGACAGTACAGTGGTGAAAATAAAAGGTAGCACTCTCTGGTGAACATAACAACTAGGATTTACTAGGTTATCTGCCAGATTCAAAAAAAAGCACTTAAATTGAAGAGAATGGAATCGAGAATGGGTAAATATTGTGATGGCATTGGTTGAGGGGCTGTGATAGGAGGATATGAGGTTACTTATTGTCTGAGAGAGTGTCAAGACATGGAAAAACAGAAGTGCGATTCAATGGATAACAGTGTGGCTGAGAGTTAAACCTTGTTAAAATATGTTAACTTAGATAGGAACATTTTCAGTCAAATGCAGGGTAAAAGAAGTATTGTTTTGGGCCGGGCGCGGTGGCTCAAGCCTGTAATCCCAGCACTTTGGGAGGCCGAGACGGGCGGATCACGAGTTCAGGAGATCGAGACCATCCTGGCTAACACGGTGAAACCCCGTCTCTACTAAAATACAAAAAAAATTAGCCGGGCGAGGTGGCGGGCGCCTGTAGTCCCAGCTACTCGGGAGGCTGAGGCAGGAGAATGGCGTGAACCCGGGAGGCGGAGCTTGCAGTGAGCTGAGATCCGGCCATTGCACTCCAGCCTGGGCAACAGAGCCAGACTCCGTCTCAAAAAAAAAAAAAAAAAAAAAAAAAAAAGAAGTATTGTTTTTAGAGGAGGGGTTACTGTCATGAGATTTTTGAGAACTGAGATCTATGTCATTCAGTAGCTCAGACGTTGTAGGCAAAACACTTCTCTATTTGGTTCACTGAAATAATATAACAAATCACAATGATTGATGTGGTAATGAAAAAAGTATGTGAAAGTAGTTGGGCAAAATATTTTAATAAAGGGATCAGTTTCCATCATAACTAAGATATTTTAAGGCTACTTCAATTGGTGCAACAGTTTAAATTCAAAGCTTATCAATTCATATTTTGCTCAAACTGATAGGAAACAAAAGCAGACGAGTTATTTTTGAAACTGGTTTTCCATAAACAATGACTATGCCAAGTCAATGGTTGCTCATCTGATAAGTGCTTCCCATAGCAAATAGTCTAATGTGACTGAAGACATTGGAGCTGACACCCCTGACATAAACAGAAGACGATGCACACATTTCCAAAGAAAGAATATGCACTGTTGCCTTTAAGAAGCACCATCGTGGCAAATTCTAGCTACTATACCATCACCAGAAATCCTTGTGATTCAGTTAAAGAAATTGAAAGCAAGGAAACATTTACTGTTATCTGTGTAAAGCTAAAGCTATTTAAAGAAGCCAGTGCTGTCATAAAAATCATACCTGGAGCTTGGCAGATAGTGTCATTGCTTTCAATCTGCTAGTATTTAGAGCAAATCAACAGGGAAATGCTAATCAGTGTTCAGGTATGCACAGCACCATCTGACACCAATCACAGGCAACAGGAATGAAAACAGGCATTAGTAACAAAACAAAGAGCAGGACCGATTCCAAAGGGAACTGTGTCAGGATGGGATCCACAGTTATCTTAGAATCCATAAAGCCAGGTGCAGATTACTCTATGCCTCCTTCTCTCACTCCTTGTTAACAATATTCCTAATAAGCCAAACCTGCTATACACTGATCATATCAGCCATGCGTATTTAACTAAGAGATTATGCTGACAAATAGTGAAGTCAGACCCTGTCTCAAGATCATGGTACTCCAAAACCCCATACTTATTATTTTTCTTTTTAATCCATACCGCCAATGAGAAATGTCTTCCTAAAATGTTTATCCCATGTCTTAATGGAAGGCAATTATGAGAGGAGTCTCATTTTCCACTTGGTGGCAAAGGAAGTGGAAAACTACGATACTGGATTATTTATCAAATATTTGCCACAGATTATCTTTATCAGAAGTTGCCCACACCAGAAAGTAGTCTACATTCCTACAAAATTGGTTCCTGCTGCAAGGCCCAAGTTACAAAATTCCTGAGCTCTAGGGATCCCTATAGTTACTGCCAAGTAGATTATTATCTGAGAAAAGGGAACAATTCCGGTCATCAGACATTTTCTAATATATTCCCCTATCTGGATTGGGACTTCCAACTTACATTGTGCTCCATTCTGCTTTATTAAGTGCTTATATTTCAATCACGATTTTATGCCCTAAAGACCAGGCAAGGACTAAACAAGAAATGTCTCTTCCTTGACAAACCTTATGTTCTGGTGAGAGAGATGGAAGCAAAACAGACGTATCTGTAAAAATATTCAGACTACTAAGTGCTGTGAAGAAAATGAAGGAAGGCAAGAGTTCAACTTTGACTGGGGGCCAGAAGCGGTTTTCTTGAGCAGAGACTGGAAACAGGAGACAATGAACAATGGAAGGCAAAGGCGACACAAAGAGCAACTTCCTGGATGGGAACAAGTGTGGCCAGAAACAGCCAGCAGGGCCGGAGTCGGACAAGGAAGGAAGAGAATGTTAGAGGAGAAGTTCAGAAGGGCGTGCTAGAGCCAGATCATGTAGGAAAATGGCTTTCTACTCTGGAGAGCCATAAAAAAGTGAATGCTCAGGTCTTTTCCCTAGAGAGTATAATTTGACTGCTCTGGTCAGGTCCCGGGCACAGTTATGTTTTTAAAGCAGTCTGGGTTTCTCTTAATATAAAATCCAGATTTGATAACAATTAAAGTGCGATGTACAGACTGCCTTTATCTCTCACACCTCTTGCTCCTCTCCCTTCTCCTTCTTCTTTTCCTAAATGTGACGGGAAGATCCTTTTGGATGTTAAGTAGGGGAGTGGAAACATCTTATTTATCTCTTTAATGTAAAATTTTGACAAAAGTGCAAGGATTAAAAAAATAATCTTGAGAAAAATATTGGGAAAATTGTTGAATTTATTCTTCAAGTTTTCACCATATATATTCTTCAGAATGGAGAAAATGAGAAAAATATTATACCATAAGCTATTATATTTGTTGTGTGTGCTGGATGAGTGGGCAGCAGAACATGATTTTTGTTTGTTTGTTTGTTTGTTGAGGCAGAGTTTTGCTTTTATTGCCCAGGCTGGAGTGCAATGGTGTGATCTCAGCTCACCACAACCTCTGCCTCCAGGGTTCAAGCGATTCTCCTGCCTCAGCCTCCTGAGTAGCTGGGATTACAGGAATGTGCCACCACACCTGGCTAATTTGGTATTTTTAGTAGAGATGGGGTTTCTCCATGTCAGTCAGGCTGGCTCAAACTCCTGACCTCAGATGATCCACCTGCCTTGGCCTCCCAAAGAGCTGGGATTACAGGTATGAGCCACCATACCAAACCTCAAACATGTTTTTCAAAATGTAGACTGATAATGACATTTATTCTATCTTTCTCAGCTTAGAATTAAATGAAAATTATCTATTTCTTTTACCCTTGATGTAATTATCATTACTATAGGCATTATTTGCACTTTTTAAAGGATAACATAAGAATTATAATTCAGGCATTAATTTGTTTTTAAGTAATTACATATTGATTCATACTGGCATCATTCAAAACCATTAATGCATGTGTTCACCAGATATCAACAACCTTGGAGATGTATTGGTAAATAAAACACAGTTTGCTCTTATATTTTATTTATAAATAGTTACAGTATTATGAGATATGTACTGTCATGAAGGCATGTGAAAAAATGGAGAGCATATAGCATAAGGACAAAGATCATTCCACTAAATATATTTAACTTTTAAAAATGCATAAAGATGGTGTGTGTCCATACACACACACACACACACATCCCAGTTTGAGTCCAATGGCCAGAAGCTGCTGTAGATCCAGGAAGAGACTATGCCTCAATTCAAAAGCCATCAGCCATCAATAGTAGAACTCTCTCTTCTTTGGGGCAAGGTCAGCCTTTCTTTTTCTGTTCAGGCCTTTGGCTGATTGAGGCCTACCCACATCATGGAAAGCCATCTGCTTTACTCCATCTATCAATTTGAATGTTAACCTCATCCAAAAACATCCTCACAGAAAGATCCAGAATTATGCTTAACCACATACCTGGGCACTATGTGACTCAGTCAAGCTGACACATAAAATTAGCTATCATAAGAACTTTAAGCAATTACTTACATTTTCTCACTTATTTCTTAACAAAATATAAGAAAGAAACCTGAAACTAAAATAACTATCTAGGGAAACAATAAAACATCCAATTTTGAGTTCAGTGATTTTCCTTGATTTTCATAAGGCAAGAGTTGTCTGGGCTTCAAGAAAGTTCTGAATAACTGCAGCACTAGTGGCCAGGCTCAGCACAGAAATAGCACCTTGGTGTTCTAAGGTATCAGATTCAGACCACCAAACATTGCAGAGTTTAAGAGTGGCAGGCATTTGTAGCATCCATTTCTGCTATACATTACATGATTATATATTCATGCTATTTCTTTCTCTCTCAATCTTAATATCCTCTTTTTTATCTCTCTGTACACACATACATACATACATGCATACCATATGTGTGTGTACATGCATACGTATATATGTGTGTGTATATGTATATATTCTCCCCAAAATCATCATATTAAATGTTTCTAGACATTTTCAAATGTCCCTGGGATGTAAAACAGCTGCAGTTGAAAACCCTTGTCCCAGATGGCTGTCCGAATGTACAGTGTGTTGTGTTATAGAGAACATGGAACCAGGGAAACCCACTCCTTTACAGCAGCCTGGTAGCAAGCCTGCTTTTTTCCATGGAGAGATATTACCTCATTCCTCAAAGTTACTCACAGAAAATGCGATGGATAAAGAACAAACTGGGATGTATTCTTGTGGCTTACATAGCAAGACAGTTTAGAGAAAAAGAAAAAAAAAGAAATACATAGAGAAGTGTGCCTCAATAGCCACACCGTTGACTATAAACTTTCATTCATCAACAAACAGAAAATGAAATGGATAAAGAAAAACCTGGGATATATTCTTGTGGCATACATAGCAAGACAGTTTAGAGAAAAACAACAAAAAAAGAAATACATAGAGAAATGTGCCTCAATAGCCACTCAGTTGACTATAAACGTTCATTCATCAACAAACAGTAAGAAAATCAGCCCCAAATGCACTCCCTTCAAATTTGCATTAATGTTCCCAAATGTAATGTTCAAGGTTCTCGGTTCTCAATTTTTAGATCCTTTGCTCTGACAAAAGAGGCTTATTTAGATTTAATCTGGATTACTTCATCACTAGAGAATCCTGGGATTCCTTCCAGTGTAGTGGGTTGAGCCAGTTCAGTGCTCCTAAGTACTTAGATTGCATAGTAGATAATCCACAGAGTATAACTAATAAATGTGTTTTAATCATTGAGTATTTTCTGATGTGATTTTCACAGCCCACCACTTATGTGATGGTTGTCATGAGAAGAGAGTATTTCCTCGAAGGATATGGTTGATAGTGATGTCTTCTAATGGCAGGTCCACATGATCAAGAATGAACAATGTAATCATCTAGTTCATTTGAGTTTTCACATACTGGGTTTCCTGAAGATGGAAACAGACAGTACTGGGTCCCCTCATTAGTGACACAAAATCTACAAGATCTACATTGCTTTGTTTGGCCAGTACCAAGGCAGAGACTTAGCTGCTGTTGGCAGAAAGACAGCAAGCAGAGGCATGGAGAACTTGTCACACATCTATTTGGTGTTTCTTGTTTGTTTGTTTCGTTTGAGACGGAGTCTCACTCTGTCACCCAGGCTGGAATGCAGTGGCATGATCTCGGCTTACTGCAAACTCTGCCTCCTGGGTTCAAACAATTCTCCTGCCTCAGCCTCCTGAGTAGCTGGGAGTACAGACATGCACCACCACACCAGGCTAATTTTTGTATTTTTAGTAGAGACGGTGTTTGACCATGTTAGCCAGGCTGGTCTCAAACTCCTCACCTTGTGATCCGCCTCCCTCAGCCTCCCAAAGTGCTGGGATTAGAGGCATGAGCCACTGTGCCTAGCCTACTTGGTCTTATTAAATTCTCTCTCAGTGAAGGTGTTCTAATGCTTCTTTCTTCCTGTGAATTCATAAATTTAGACATTTGCAAGATTGGAAGCACTGGTCTCTGAATTCTAACTGCAGTTATTATATTTTTACAAATATCTCCCCTAAACCTTTAAAACCTTTAACATTTTATCTTTCATTTGATTCTTACTTTTTGTGCAACGGGCTCAAATGAACATGAGCTTGGGGCAGAATATGCTCTGTCCCCTGGGGGTTCTTAAAATTACACCTGTAATTTCTCTACACTGATCCCTGCCAAATCTGCCCGTATCTTATTCAGCTATCCGATACAACTTTCAGAGACTTAAAGGTATGTTTCCTTTTTAATTTATATATGTTTTTATCTTTAAACAAATTTAATGGATTTGGATCTGATAACTGTTTGTGAATATCCTGTACATTCATTCTTCTAATTATAATTTAGTTATTATTATACTGTAAAATAAAGACCTATCCTTTACTCATCCCAATCTTCATGCATTAGGGCTGCTATAACAAAATGTCGTAGACATTTTGTTTACACATGGGTAGTTTATAAATTTATTTGTCACAGTTCTAGAATCTGGAAAGTCCAAAACCAAGGCTCTGGCAGATTAGGTGTCTAGTGAGAGCTTGTTTCTTGGTTCATAAAAGGCTATTTCTTCACACGGTGGAAGGAATGAGGTAGCGCTCTGGAGTCTCTTTTATAGGAGCACTATTTCCAGTCAACAGAGGACCACCCTCATGACCTAATCGTGTCCCAAAGTCCAACCTCCTAATAATATCACCTTGAGGGTGAGAATTTCAACATATGAATTTCAGGGGTGGATATAACCATTCAGAGCCTAGCACCCTCCCTCACCACTGTCTCCCAATTTTAAATGCTTTTTTACTCAAGATTCAGACTATTTTTCCAAGGCAAACTTCATCTGTGTTCCTGATTTATCCAACTTGCTCCTTTGTGTCCAGGACTAAATCGGAACTTCAGGGAACAGTAAGATGTCTCAGGTCCATATCATACTGACTATCCTTATTTTCTATCTTTCATCTTTATTAATTCCTATTCCTTTCAATTTCCTGAATTAAGAATTTAGGTCCCCACCTCTCCCATTTTTCCCATAATAAGATAGTACTTCCAACTGCAAATAACAAGTTAGGTTCAATTGATTCTACCTTGTGTCCGAGACTTTTTTTATTTTGTGGCCTCAGGCATCTGCTAAACATCATTTGCTTTTTTTTTTTTTTTTTTTTTTTTTTTTTTTTTGAGACGGAGTCGCCCAGGCTGGAGTGCAGTGGCCGGATCTCAGCTCACTGCAAGCTCCGCCTCCCAGGTTTACGCCATTCTCCTGCCTCAGCCTCCTGAGTAGCTGGGACTACAGGCGCCCACCACTTCGCCCAGTTAGTTTTTTTTGTATTTTTTAGTAGAGACGGGCTTTCACCGCGTTAGCCAGGATGGTCTCGATCTCCTGACCTCGTGATCCGCCCATCATTTGCTTTTATTGTCTGTGTAGTTCTGATGGCTCAGCAAAGACAGGTAGGGAGAAAGAGGATCAGGCAAATAGAAGGAAGGAGCTTCTACAATAGACTGAGATTTATGTTCCCTCAAAATATCTGAATTTAAATAAATATACCTTGCCAGTACAGTTACTAATTTTGTTTCAAATTATTCCATTCAATCTATTCGAGAGTTTTACATTTGTTCTTGAGATACTACCATAATAGAATATTTTATGAATTGTGACCTTTTCCTGATTAAGTTAAAAAGTCAGTCAACCTCTCCTCCTTTGTTTGAGCTTACTACCAAGTACTCTCACATCAGCAACTAAGGGAGGGTTAAATACAGAAATATAAAAGGCTTTTCGTATTCTTTCGACACCACAGGTAAGCAGTAGTCAAGGTTCTCCTATATCAGTAATACCACTGCCATCATCACCTAAACCACTCCCACCCGCTACTCAAAACAACAGACAGAAATATCTAGAGCAATATATCCCAAATCAGAAATTAACTGAGAAAGTTGAGCATCCTACATGTGGATCTAGAATGTCTTCTCTACACTATAGCTCCTTCCTTTCCCCCTCCTCCTTCCTTTTCAGAACCTGATTGTAATCCCTTCCCTTCCCCTGAAAACTGAACTACAGACACAGAAGCATTTTTTGTTCAGCAATACAGCTTGTGACTGTAGTCAGTGTGCAAATACGAAGTGTATCTTCTGGCTCTTTCTCTCTCTTTTGATGTCTTTTGCTAACATTCTACCCAGGTTTTGCTAACATTCTACCCAGGACAAACCACACAATTTGCAGGGCCCACATAATGAAAGTGCAGGGCTTCTTGTTCAAAATGGTTAAGCGTGTTGAGAGAGACAAGACAAGAAACCAAACTAAGTGCTAGAGCCCTTCTGAGGGTGGGGTTCTTTGTGGACCTCAAAGACCACACACCCTCAGCCTGAATTCCATCACCTTTCCTTCAGAGCTTTGTCCATCTCTGCCCTTCTCTGCTTTCTCTTTCTCTCTCTGCTCTCACTTCTTTCTTCCTCTCTCCTCTCTTCTTTCTCCTTTGTAACTCATTTTATTTCCCTCTCCCTCCTCCTTATCCAATGTCCCAGAGTGAAAATGAAAATGAAAACATTTTATGAATTTAGAAGTGTTTTGTAATCTAAAAAACTAAATACATAATCGTTGCTAATATCGCAATGTTTTTCTTCTCTACATCTATTACCCTCCGATTTCTTGTTCTTCATTGATTTCTTCTCTATCAGTGTGTGTGGTTTCCTTACAGACTCTCCATTTCAATAGCGGCCTTCCTTTTCACTCTTCCTATGACTATATTTTCCGAAGGCCTTTTGTCACAGAGGACCGATAGTATGTAAATAAAGAATGGAAATAATTGAAGACAGACAGGATTGACAATATTATCTTTTTTATCTTTCCTTGGAAGCTTAGATGTCTAGCAATACTTGAGTATATATAGTCTATGCACATCATATGAAGGCAACATTGCAAATGTCAACAAAATGAATTTAAGTACAAACCGAGCTCTCTTCTGAAAAATAAATGAAATCTATGTGGAATTGATTCTGATATTTTGCGTCTACAACTCCTAAAACCGTGATGTCATGTCTTTCCTGGCAACTGCTTGCTATGCACATAATACACCAAAAAGGCAATTTATATTGGTTCTATTAAAATGTTCTTTTCTGACTCAGGTCCCAGACCAATTATATCTGCATGAATATAAGATGTTCCCGGAAGCCAAGAAAAGAATTTGTGTTTGGCATTTGTTTGTATTTATATATGCCAGGCAGTAAAGTTTAAAAACGAGGCTTTCAGAAAGAAATCCAGGTAGAAATAAATTTTTAAAACAAACAGACAAAAGTCTTGACATAACATTACTGCACAGACAGTACTTTACTACCCAAGTGGCATGTAACATGTTTGTACTAGGTTATGCGTGCATTTTAATAATTCCTTTAGAGCCATACTGTGTCCGGAATTGGTTCCTTCCGGTGGGTTCTTGGTCGGGCTGACTTCACGAATGAAGCCACGGACCTTCGTGGTGAGTGTTACAGCTCTTAAAGATGGTGCGTCCCGAGTTTGTTCCTTCAGATGTGTCCACAGTTTCTTCCTTCTGGTGGATTCATGGTCTCACTGACTTCAAGAACGAAGCCGTGGACCCTCGCGGTGAGTGTTACAGCTCTTACAGATGGTGTGTCCAGAGTTTGTACCTTCAGATATTCAGATGTGTCCCGAGTTTCTTCCTTCCCATGGGTTCGTGGTCTTCGCTGACTTCAGGAGGAAGAGGCAGACCTTCGCAGTGAGTGTTACAGCTTCTAAAAGTGGTACGTCTGGAGTTCTTTGTTCCTCCCAGAGGGTTCGTGGTCTTGCTGACTTCAGGAATGAAGGTGGCAGACCTCACGGTGAATGTTACTGTTCATAAAGGTAGCGCCAACCCAGACTCAGCAGCAGTAAGATTTACTGTAAAGAGTGAAACAACAAAGCTTGCAGCACCTGGAAGGCGAAGGAGCGAGTTGCAGCTGCTAGCGCAGGTGGCCAGCTTTTATTGCCTTATTTGGCCCCGCCCACATCCTGCTGATTCGTCCATTTTACAGAGTGCTGATTGGTGCGTTTTTACAGAGTGCTGACCGGTGTGTTTACAATCCTTTAGCTAGACACAGCTGGCTGACTCATGCATTTACAATCCTTTAGCTAGACACAGAAGTTCTCCAAGTCTCCACCCGACCCAGAAGCCCAAAGGGCTTCACCTATAAATAGCAGACTAATGCAAAGGGAACAGACATCTTTACCCACTGGCCACTATTTGATAACTAGGTTATGCCTGCATTTTAATAATTCCTTTAGAGTCATAGCATACTAGTGTGAAGGGAACAGACATCTTTACCCACTGGACACTGTAATGATTCAAGAGAGTCTAAAACTCAAGTGTAAGATTTCAACTTCTGAGATGTAAACCTTCTATATAAGAATTCCAACCAAGTCATAATCAATGACTCTGGGAGATCCCACCAGAAAGAAGCCTGGCATTTGAGCTCCAATAAGGCACTCAGATTCATTCGAAACAGGGTTGGGGTTTACTTATGCACACTGACAAGAATAAGCACTAAGCCTCCCTGCCCAAAGAAAAATACAGATGTAGCCCCTGTTTTTCAATGTCACCTTTGTATTGACATAAAGCATACATGTAATAAAGTGTATAAATTGGAAGTTCATAACTCAGTGAATGCTCATAAATGCATATGCCTAGCCGGGCATCCCAGCACTTTGGGAGGCCAAGGCAGGCGGATCATGAGGTCAGGAGTTCGAGACCAGCCTGGCCAATATGGTGAAATCCCATCTCTAGTAAAAATAGAAAAAAAAATTAGGCAGGCATGATGGCACACACCTGTAGTCCCAGCTACTCAGGAGGCTGAGGCAGAAGAATGGCTTGAACCCGAGAGGCGGAGGTTGCAAGGAGCCGAGATAGCACCACAGCACTCCAGGCTGGGTGACAGAGCAAGACGCCATCTTAAATAAATAAATAAATGCATATGCCTATGAAGCCATCATTCAACTTCAGTTGCAGAAAAAAAGTTAACATCCAGAAAATTTATTTGTGCACCACCAAGTCAAGAATCCTCATTCAGAGTGAACCATTCTTCTCATTTTTATTAGCAGGACCATTTTTCTTTCTATTTTGAATTAGGTATAAATAAATAAATGGAATTATATAGAATGTATTTTTTTTGTATCTGGCTTTTGTGCCCACCATTAGACTATGTAGTTACCTGTGTTATGGTACATAGCAGTACTTTGTTTCGATTACTATTTAAGGTCTCTAAAATAACATAATATAATTATTCATTCACTGTACTGCTGATGAACCCTTGGGTTTTTTTCTAGTTTGAGGCTGTTGTACATAAAGTTGTCATGGGCATTATTATACAAATCCTTTGTTTAGTTCTTAAAATTTAATGTTTAATATGTATTTATTATTAATTCATTTCCTTTAGATCTATGCTTAGTAAAAGAAATACTGAACATTTCTTATATTTTTAGCATTAACAGATCGCTACTAACAATTTTTCTAAGTGATTATACAAATTGATACACTTTCCTTCAATGTATGGGTGTTCTAGCTGCTATAAACACTAGCTTACTCTTGATGTCATTAGTCTTTTCAGTCATGGTATCTCACTGTGTTTTAAATTTGCATTTTGGATGCATAATGATGGTGAGTCTCTTCCTTACTGTCATTGGTCATTTGAATTTCCTCTTTTGTAAAGTGGCTATTCAAGCTTTTCACCAATTTCTTTTTTTAATTTTGTGTGTGCGTGTGTGTGTGTGTGTGTGTGTGTATGTGACTTTTTATTATGTATTTGTCAGAATACTTCATATTTTATGGAAATGAGTCTTTGCCACTGATTTGTATCATGGATATTGTCACTCACAATGATGTTTTTTGGTGAACAGATGCTCACAATTTTAAAGTACATTTATCAATATTATATGTGCCTTCTTCAAGAAATTGTTGTCTATTCTAAGCCGAGTTCACTAAGATACTTTCTTATATATATTTAGATACATGGTTTGGCTATGTCTCCCTGGCTGGAGTGAAATGTTGTGATCAGGGTCCAAGGCAGCCTAAAACTCCCCCTCAAGGGATCCTCTTGCTTCAGCCTCCTGAGTAGCTGGAATTACAGGCATGAGCCACCTTGCCAGGTACCTATGCTTTCTTTAAACATTTTGTTATCTTATCTTTTACATTTTGAAACTCATGGGCAACATCAGAAGCAGAGACAAAGAAGCTGTATCTAAAGTGGACAAGAACAATGGAGTAAAAAGAGACCATGCGTGTGGCGCACGCCTGTAATCCCTGTACTT
The DNA here is from genome assembly GCF_003255815.1 of Theropithecus gelada. NCBI lineage: Eukaryota > Metazoa > Chordata > Mammalia > Primates > Cercopithecidae > Theropithecus > Theropithecus gelada. The sequence continues at coordinate 104,207,269 of NC_037681.1, forward strand.
TGGGAGGCGGAAGTGGGAGGATTGCTTGAACTCAGGAGTTTGAGACCAGCCTGGGCAACATATCAAGGCATTGTATCCACAAAAATTAAAAAAAATAAATGAGTGTGGTGGTGCATGCCTGTAGTCCCAGCTACTAGGGAGGCTGGGGTGGGAAAATTCTTTGAGAGATTGAGGTTGCAGTGAGACATAATCACACCATAGCACTACAGCCTGGGTGGCAGAGTAAGACCCTGTCAAAAAGAAAAAAAAAAAAGAAAAAAGAAAGACATAGACATATGCTGGTAAGTGAATTTTAAAAAGCAATGCTAAAATGATATCTTTTCTTAAATCTACCTGATTTTCTAAGAACTTTCTACTTAATTACCTTTTTGGGGCAACCATATGCATATTTGCTGGCTCTGCCAAAACTCTAGAAGATCATCTATAGTATTCTAAGCCACTACTGGCTACTGTTACTTGACCTAGAGTTATTTTATCATTTATTCTATTATAACAATATTAGATCAAAGACAATGTAAAAGAACAGTCCAAGGGAATAAATTGGGAACCAACAGTCAGGCAGAGGAAGAGCATGCTACTCAGATGGTACTAAAATGTGTAGCCTGCAACCAGCAAAATAAAGATAGGGAGAGGGAAGAGAATATTGCAAATATATTTTCCCAGAAATTTTCATTTTCCCATTGGAAGAAGACCATAACATACAACAATATAAAATATCTATTCCTCTTTGACATCTCCCAGAGCACATTTGAGCTTTTTATAAAATTTAATTGGAGGGACAAAAACAAGAAAAATACTCAACCAGAAAGGTAACACACTTGTGCACTAAAATGATACAACATTAATGAAAGACATTTTAAAAGACATCTCATATCCATGGATTAGAAAAATTAATATTATTAAAATGTCCATACTACTAAAAACTATTTACAGGTTCAATGTGATCTCTATCAAAAGTCCAATGGCATTTAGTTACAGAAAGAGAAATAGTGATTATAAGCTAAATATGAAACCACAAAAATCCTCAAATAGTCAGAACTATATTGATCAATAATAACACAGATGGAGGCATCATACTTCCTAACTTCAAATTATTTTATACAGGTATAAGAATCAAAACAGTATGGTACTAGCATAAAAACACACATATAGACCAATGGAACAGAATAGAGAGCCCAGAAATAAGCCCAAATGTATAAAAATCAACTAATCTTTGACAAGGGCACCAAGATTACAAAATAGGAAGCAAACACACCCTTCAATAAATGGTGTTAGAAAAACTTCATATTCATAACCAAAAGAATGAAAGTGTAACCTTACCTTACTTACACAAAAAAAAACTCAAAGTGGACTGAAGACTTAATATAAACCTGAAAATGTAATATCTCCTAGAAAAAACAAAAGCACAGCGGAAAAATTCCTGGGTATTGGTCTTGGCAATGATTTTTTGGACATGACACGAAAACACAGGCAATAAAGGCAAAAATAAACAAGTAGGACTACATCAAACTAAAAAAATTTTGTAGAGCACAGGAAACAATCAGCAGAATGAAAGGGCAACTTACAGAAACATTAAAAAATGTTCAAACCACATATCTAAGAAGGAGTTAATATTCAAAATATATAAGGAATTCATGCAACTGTATATTAAATAATCAAATAAAAAAATGGGGAAAGGACATAAAGAAATACTTCTAAAAAGAAGAAATTAAAGTGGCCAAGAGGTATATGAAAAGATGCTCAACATCTCTAGTCATCAGAGGAATGCAAATCAAAACCACAATGGGATATCACTTCACAACCTGTTAGGATATCTATTATCTAAAAGATGAAAGATAACTACTGCCAAGGACATGAAGAAAAGGCAACTCTCCTATGCTGTTTGTGGAAATGTAAATTTGTACAGCCATTATGGAAAAGAATATGGAAGCTTTTTAAAAAATTAAAAATAGTACTACTAGTAGTACAACACACACACTACTACTACAACATACACACACACACACATCTCAGTGTACATCAAAAGTAATGAAAATCAGGATCAGGAAGAAATACCTGTCCCCTCATCCCTTACATTAATTGCAGCATTATTCACTATAGTTAAGTTATGGAATCAACCTAAGGTCCTCTGATGGATGAATGAAGAAAGAAAATCTGTTTACATATACATACATATATATATATGTATGTATATATATGGGTATATGTAAAATATACACACACATATACAGATATATGCACATATATATGTGTATCTATATCTAGATAGATAGATAGATAGATAGATAGATAGATAGATAGATAGACTGCCTAAAAAAAGGAAAATCTTTCCATTTGCAACAACATAGATGGAGCTGGAAGACACTATTTTAAATGAAATAAGCAAGACAAAGAAAAAAATATGGCATGATCTCACTTATATGTGAAATATATAAAAGTCAAACTCAGTACAGCAGCACAATGTTGATAACCGGGGAGGGAGGTGGGGAAAATGGAAAGATGTTGGTCAAAGAGTACAAAGTTTCAGTTATGCAAGACAAATAAATTCTGGATATCTAATATACAGCATGGGGACAATAGTTAAAAATACTGTATTACGTACTTGGAATTTGCTGAGAGAATAGATTTTACATTTAATCTTTTCACCATGTGCACGCACACACACAATGGTACCTATATGAAGATAGATATGTTAGTTAGCTTTATTGTGGTAAGCATTTCACAATGTATACTTATATAAGAACATCAAGTTGTAAACCTTACATATCTATATGTATATACAATTTTATATATTAGTATCTTAAAGATGTTAGCAAAAGATGCCATTTTTAAAGATGGAATTTAATTGGAGAGGACAGAGATAATCTCTCCACCTGTTTCATCTTAAAAAAACTAGCTCTGTTTAATGGAAATAGGCACCTATTATCTGATCAGTTCTTCTCTTTATTTCTTTATAAAAAGATTTTTTTATAAAGGAGGAGACTTTTTTTCTGACTTAGAGCAGTGAGATTTCATTAAACATACACGTACAAACACACTCACAAAAGAGGACTCTCTAGCCAGATATGGTCTCATCATGTCGTGTTTCTAGCAAGATAATTATGGTGTAACACATAGAAAAAAATGTGGGTATAAAGAGCTTCATTTTCTGCCTAGCTTGCTGAAGGTCAAAGTTTGGTAACCTGTGGAGGAAGCCTTCTAGTGTGAGCACATCATCACATCATGAACAGCAAATATAGCATCAGCTTCCCTCCTGAGCCTTGTGATTGTTCTGTGCTGGAAGGGGATAATCAGTACAGGACATCCTGAGGAAGTGAAAATCAGCTTTGCCTTACTTCATTTGTACCAGCTTTCAGAACAAGATCATATTGCCACTGATGAGTTTCTTTTAAATGACTGTTTTCTCCAGCGGTGTTTTATAAATGGTTGTTGCATTAAAGAGTAAATGAAACTTCCCTGAAGAACACACTCCACCATGCCTTTAGTGTCTTTACTGACACATCTGTGAAGACGGATGGACCCTAAAAAGCTAGCTGCAAACTAAGTGAGTCACATTTGTCTCCCAGGAATGTTTTATATGCTGCAAAATGTGACAAAGGCCATTACAGAGATTATATTTCCCAGCAATGAATCTGCTGTCCATCCTCTGCTATTCCAAACATTCAGAAAATTGCCCAGGAATTACTGATGGCCCAGAAAGCAAGCAGTCATTGACTAGCTGCCCTAATATTTTCCCTGAAGATAGGGCAATGACAGTAAATTTCTTAAATTGAAAATGGGTGTTGAAATATATGAAAAAAATAACTTTCTAAATTCTACTCATTCAAAGTTTTATATAAAATATTTTCCACAGTTTATGTTGATAATCAGGTATGTGTTACTATCAGCTAAATGAAAAATTTCAATGTTGCAAAATATATATTCTTGGCTTTCTACTAAAATATGTAATCTTTGCCACCTATTTGTTTACAAATGTTAAATTGTTTAAGTCAACTAAATCCTTGTACTATTTACTGAGAACTTTCAAACTAGGAACGCGGTCTCTGACCTTGAGAAGAGTATGAAAATAAAATTAAATGACACATATGCAGGAAAGGTGCATAATTAAGAAGTAAACTATTTGATGCATATCTGGACACATTAGTAGTAGATACACTTACAGGATGCAATAATTGTCAATGTTTCCAGGAAGCAAGTCCAATTCATGGTAGTCATTAAAGGATGAACTGTTAATTTGACAAGTCCAAATATGGGATGCACTTTTAAGACACTTATGGATTCAGTAAAAATGTATATGTTGTTTATTAAAGCCACATCACATCTAGGCATGAAAGATGCTGTTTGGCCCAACACACCCATCAGCTCTGACTACAGGCTTTCATTCTGCATTTGGTTTACACCCTGTGCCTGGGTTCTCAAATGGCTCAGTTTCAAAGCTCTCTCGGAACCACAGCTTTTAGCCCTGGTTTTCAGTATTTCCACAATTTTACCCTTTGAAACTCCCAGTAACACCTTCGTAAGGCGTTTCACTTTATATGCAAGGCTCTGTTTCTCAAATCATGCACAGCAACTCCTGATTTCTCTCCATTGACCTCTGGAACTAACTTCACGTGCTCCTGGAGTAGGACCATGCTGTACCTACTGGTGACAAATAGTAAACAGAATGTCAGTCAGAAACATAACAAAACAAAACATCAAAAACAGCAACAATGTATGTTTCTTTACCTGGGCATTAATTTTCCTGAAACTAACTGTTTGGGCATATCAGAATGACTTGTGAAGCTCTTATCCGTAACATTATCCATCATCCGTAGTATTATTATGTTTGTGTTTTCAATCTGTAACTGAAATCCAGCAGCTTCATCCTGCCTCTTGCCAAGAGAATCTATAATGCTCAGTGAAGAACCTGGTGTGGCCTCACAAATACAGTCTTATGAAAACAATTAAGTGTAGAGAGTGAACCCACTCTCTGTCACCTCAAAAGGACAATCAGCTTTTAGGACCATTCTTACATTTAAAGGACTTGGGGCAGATATAGCAGGCAAGAAAAAACATAAAAAGACTGAGACTTAATGTAATATAGAATTGATCTTGCATAGCTGAGAAACCTCCAGCTCCTGCATATTCCTTTATTACTGGAAAACTCTGAACTTACTGCTTTTATCTGGGTCCCATCTTACTTACTGCCATATTGAATAGTAGTCAGTTACTTAGAAACAATTAATATAGCTTATTGTAATGAATTTCTTCTTCACCCTTAAAAAAATATGTGTGTGTGCATGCACTTGGGTATGTAATAAAAGCATAGCATATAAATATATGTATTCATTTTTATTATACTGTTTGCCAGTTCTAATAAGTTATCAATAAGGAATTAATTATCAGGCCATGATATGAGAGGTGAGGGAAAACCTACTTCTCAGCAGTCAGGTCAGCATCAAAGAGAAGCTGATTGAATTGACTTGGAACACAGCAGAAAATGGGAAGTAATATCAGGAGCTCAGGAAGACAGAGTAGAGTTGATAAATCAGTCCCGAACATGCAAAGTCATTATTGTAAAGGGCAGTGAAAATACCAAAAAGTGAGCATGATAGAGCTGGATGAATCAGTGGTTAGCCAGGAGGCCTAAAGATCTGAAATTGTTAGTTGAGACTTGAGTGTTATCTGCTTCTACACCTTTCTACTTCACGAGCCAAACCACTTTTTAAAAAAAGGCAGAATGTCTTGTACTCCAAAAGAATGTAGCAGAGAAAATCAAGACATGATTGTTCACACAATATTTTTCATGTTATGTTTAGAAAAATGTATCCATATTTTATAATTAAATATATTTGTAATATCAAATATGTCTATAATTTATCATTATAAATTATATAATCTTTATACAGACAGAGAAAAAAGAAGAAAGAGAGAAGTGGAGATTGGAGAACTCTTGAGACATTCTGAAATGGGCTTATATGAGAAATCCAAAGAATGAATGTATCCACAAATAAATGACTACATCTAGAAGAGTTAAACAGGTACATGTCACAGTAGGTGCCCATGTCTTCATCTAGGCTTGAGGAATAATGGACTATGTCTATGGAGATTGTCTCTACCTAACATATTCTTATTAACCATATTTTTGTTAGTGTCACAAGTTAATAACTAAAATAAATCATAGCTATTCATTATTTTATACCACATGTGCCTACCATTATCCCAACAGGTGATTACCAAACAGCTTTCTAATTTAAATCCTTGTTGCTCATTATTCTTCCAAACTTTATGCCTAGTATTACTGAAATATTCCAGATGTAGCCTCATTTTCCAGTTTTTCTTCTTTATAATGGATTGTTTTGTGTTATACTAAGATGATTGCTGTGCAATCACCTGGTATATGTCAGCATGTTATAACACTTTGAGTAATTTAACCTTACTTCGTACATACTGCAACTCGTTACAAATGAATGCATAAAAATATGAAATATGTATCCCTAGCAAATCATGATTACATAAAGGTACTCAATTTTGTTTTTCCACAGGAAATTTGGAAGTAACTTCTCTTAATAGGCAACATACAGTGTTGAACCCTTAGCTCTGGGGTATCCACTGGTGAGAACAGTTGGTGAAATAAAGATCATGCTCCCAACAGTAGTTATTTTCAAGTAGTTCTACTCGGCAATTTGTTTTAGTGGTTCCTGTGGCTCCCTGTAAGAGCGGACCACCTCAAATTTCACTTACAGTCTCTCTGGTGGAGGAGGAAAAACCTCTCCTTTTATTCAGCTTTTATGTTATATTTATAGTTGTTTGTCAAGTTTAGTTCTGGAGTAGAAGTAATATATTTTACTTCCATAATATAACTATAGGAAACAGTCATATATCTATAATTGTATAAAATTGTATGATTTTAGGTGTTCCTAAAATTTTTGGGTCGTTGGAATTACACTTTATTCCTCTATCATGAAATTCTGTTCCCTTCTAAGAGTCCACCATTATAACATATTTTCCCTATAATTTAAGAATTAATTTCTTGCTAAAATAAAGTCAACTGGATTATATAACTATTTAAATGTCCTTAGTTGCTTACACCATATAGTATTTGAAAGATATGGACATCAATATTTATAGGAAGGTACAGATTTTTTTTTTTTAACTTACTGTGGTAGTAAGGAAGAAATGGCCATTACTGCTTGTATATTTAGTCACATAAGAAATACTATATGTGAAGTTTCTATGTAAACTGTAAAGCAGATATTCAGAATGAGCAATTATTATACAAAGGTAATTGGTATTCTTTCCATTTAGTATGTTAAACCCCAGCCTCCAAGTGATAAATCAATTCATGGGTAATAATGTGCTATCAGATATTAAAATAATTTTGTGTTCAGAGACACGGAAAGAATATAACTGTTAGACTTGACCAAATATGACTTGGAATCTTAGTTCTCACACTTACCTTTTTAGCTTGAACAAATCACATCACTTCTCTGAGTTACCTTCTCTTCAATTATAAAATATGAAGAATGATCAATAAGCCATAGGCCTGCTATAATTAGTTCTGGACATTCTGTAATATGTGACAGGTGCTCAATGAAAGGTAAGTGTTGTTGGAAATACTGTACCGTGGAAGCTCAGCAAATATTTGCTGATAGACAAGCAGAGGACCACACACTGTTGCAATTTAGCATGTTAAATGCAAAACTGCAGTTTCTGAATTGCCCCTCGAGAGACAAGAACTAGAAATTCCTTCTTTCTCCAGCTTCAATTAGAAAAAAAGTACTACACCTGGAGAGTTCTTATAAAAATAAGATAATTTCACAGGTTCAGAGAAACCATGCAAGGTAACACAATACAGACTCAATCATTTGAGAATCCAGACAATAACTCAATTGTTAAAATTCAGATATAAAATATTTTTACTCAATCACAAGAAATGGAAAATTTATTACTGTTATTATTACTACTACTATTATTATTATTAGCTGATACTTTAGAAAATGTACCTTACGCTAGGCATTGTGTTAAAAAAAAATCTTTAATCTTTGATATCACAGAAATAAAGAGGTGGTCATTTGGATGGATCACCTCTGTTGTACAAATGTGACTATTGAGGCACAATATGCAGAACAGAAATCCACCGGATGTATTAAATAAATAAATTACTAGGTAAATGAATTTACTGAATAATTATCCCTGTCAGAAGCATAATCCAGTATTATACAGCCTGAAGTTTGAAGGTACTTAAAACTAGGGTTCTATGTATAAGTAGAAACAGCATTAATATTAACCTGCTTCACTTTTGTTGGCCGGTGTCATTGCTCAAATTAAAACTAAACAAATTAAAACCCCAGTACCCGTGCCTATATGTCACAGTGAAAGGGAAGGATATGGGTTTAAAGACAAGGGACATTAACGTCTTTGCATCCAAGTGCATTCAGTTCCACAGAGGTTAGAGACTGATAATTTGATACCAGTGTTCCTCTGGCCCACATTTGGAATATTTTAGACGTACTGATGATTTCTGGCTCTACTCCAGTACCACCACAGGCAGAATCTCAGGAGATTGAGCCATGCTTGATCAGCTGGAATTGAGAATAGCTGAAATACCCTGCCTGGAGGATAAAGGGGAAGGTTAAATATTTTATCCTATCTGCTTTCATGCCTAGAGAACAGAACTCTACTGGATCCATTGAATAAATAAATGTGTAGGTGAATTGATTAATTATCGCTGACAGACTTGACTTTCTAATTAACATTTGCATGTTTCATAACTAAGTTTAAAAGTACTCAGTGGCTTCCATCTACTATAATAGCTCTGAATGTTTTTCTAATCTCTCTCTAACCTGGCCCAACCTCATACTCCACCCTTGGGTGCCCAGTCTCTTAACTCCTCTCTAGTCAGTATCCCATGGGCAAGTAGTAACACAAGGTACCATTCAATGATAATCACAATTATTTTAGCCATTTTAAAAACTGAAGACAGTATGTTTTGCAGTCTTATTTCCCACTCATAACCAACACAGCTATAGTCTATTGATACCAAAATATTCACCCATAGATGCACACTTCGCAGTTCATACCCACAGCTTTTGCTCATGTCGGTTCTTCTGCTGGCCTCTGGCTACCATCTTGCAAGCTAAGGCTCTCTGGAACCAACTCTATGGGACCAGTACATGAAAGCCAAAAAAATTTGGACTCATTGCCTTTATCAATCTTGATCATAGTTATCTGCCATTCTGAGACTGCCATTGACCACACACTAACAAAATGCTGTCCGCTGATGATAACACTCACATACCATGGTGAGCTCTCCAAATCACACAAGTAAAGAAACAGTATGTAAGGGATATTTATTAGTTCTTCTTCCTGGGTTACTTATTATTCTAGTAAAGCAATACTATTTTAGGAATCTACTGTACAGGGGGGAAATGTGACTTAAATTCAACATTTCTAAAGCCTCATCTCCAGCAGTATACAACTTTGAGATACTAGATTGTTTCTTCCTCTTTGATCATCGATTTTGAGAAACATAGCAAAGGCTCTATACTTACATAAAAAAACATACAGCTTAAATTTTATTTTTTTATTTTATTTAGGTTTGTTTTTGTTTTTTTGTTTTTTTTTTTTTTTGAGACAGGCTCTCACTCTGTCACCGAGGCTGGAGTGCAGTGGTGCAGTAATGGCTCACCAAAATATTGACCTCCTAGCCTCAGCCTCCCGAAGTAGCTGGGACTACAGGCATGTGTCATCATGCCTGGCTAATTTTCAAATTTTTTGTAGAGACATGTTGCTCAAGATGGTCTCGAACTCCCGGGCTCAAGTGATCCTCCCAGCACAGGCCTCAAAAAGTGCTGGGATTTCAGGCCTGAGCCACCACACCCAGCTGAAATTTTGTTTATACCAATTAGCAGAATATATATCACATTGGAGATAAAGTACAGGGCTAAATTAAGTTAGTATAATGCCTAAATCCAGACATATTTCCAAAACACATTAGTTTGTGGGATAAAACATTGTTATAGTGATGATGATGATGATAATATTAATCACTATAATTTTTGGCTGTTGTACTAGGTTCTTTCTACTCAAATCCCAATATTTACATTAAACAATTCAATTTTATTTTCAAAAGAAAAATTTACTAATTCAAGTTAACTCTTTTAATTATTATCACTTAGATACTCAATAATGACTCCACAATTTGATTTAAAGACATGATATGCCTAAAATGACCTACAATTGTATTTAATGCTCCACTATACTATGGCTAGAAATAATAGTGATATATTAGTCTAGAAATGTCCATAGCTCCTCATCCTAAATAACTAGAAATTTATTACCAGTTGATAATTAATAGATTCTAACATCTAGTTTACTTACAAACAAAATATTTCAAAAAACTATTTCAACTAAAAAAAACAGAACTGGTATCAAACATTAAGAATAATGGCTATGCAGATATCCCCTGCAATGTCTTTGCAACCGTGAGATTCCTCCTTCTTCTTTCTTGTTTTGTTTTAAATCTTTATGTTCTGTAATTTAGACAAACTTCTTCCACATATAAAGCAAAACTACAAAGTATAATAAAAGGGTCAAATAAAATAAGTGCTTTTAATGGAAAGAATACAAATGATTATGCTCTAATTGTCTCAGAAATAAAAGAAATGTAATCCTACAACAGTTCCTGGACTAATTAAAATAAACTAAGTGAAAAAGAGAATTTCACATTTGTTTTTCTTTTGTTAAATCAGGTGCTATAAATTATAGAAATATGAATGAAAATTCTTATTAGCCTAAAGTGTCAACTGTCATGATTAATGTATTAGAACAAATAAATTAGTTAAAATTATACTTATATGTTCTGGATTGTTTTATTCATTTTTAGATTTAAAATTTTTTTTAACTTAAATGACTCAGTAATCTACCTACTTCTAGCAGGAATCCTCTAATGTAGATATAAGCAGATTCAGTGGCATATGCAACTCTAACAAGGATGAAAACGCTCATGTGGTCCTTACTACTTGAAGCTGAAATTGTTTAGTAGCTAAAAGCATGAATTTTCACATTACGTAGATGAGTATCAATCTATATTTCCCTACAATGGGAACTTAGGCAAATAATTCAAACTCACTAAATCTCAATGGGGCACAGTAGCGCATGCCTGTAGTCTCAGTGCCTCAGAAGCTGAGGCGGGATGATCTCTTGAGTCCCAGAGCTTGAGTTAAACTTGGGTAACATAGCAAGACCTCATCTCTAAAAAACAAACTTCAGAAAAGAAAGAAATACAAACAACTTACAAATCAATATCTCATATGTTAAAATGTGGATAATATCACTTTAAATATTTTTGTAAAAATTGAATAAGGTTATGGCATACCTTGCACATATTAAGCATTTCATAAATAGTATTTTATTAAAGACATTATCATCCATCAGTGTAAAAGGATATGCTCAAATTATATTTATTATATACCTTCCATATACTGTTCTAGCTGTTGCGTGTACAAATATTTTTTTAAATTTCTATAATAGAAAAAATATTTCTATGATAGAATAGACATATGTAAAAATTAATAAGAACAATTTATAGTGTGTTGGTTACTGATGAGTACTATGATGAAAACAAAAGTGGAGAGCCCCACCAGGCTTCAGTTAAGAAATGGAATGTTTTGAAATTATAAATGAAGTGGATGGGCAAGGATTCCCCAAGAAGGAATATTTAAACATATGTATCTTTATACATTTCAGTGTGTGTCAAAGCACATAAAATGCCTGACATACAGAAATCCCCACTCCAATTTGGTTTACATTTTGGCATAAAAAAATAGGTCCAACTGAAATTATTTGTGTATATATTTCTGTACCACATTGACTATATTAATGGAGACATGTTTGCACTCAAACACACATATATATGTAAAATATAAAAAACTTGTATATATTTTCTATATTTATATTTTAATGAATTTATGCACACTTCCGTATATTTATTCATATTTACATACCCTTATGTTGCATAATAAGCTTCAAAGATAATTTCAAATATCATTGAATGTTCCATTAGAAACGGAGGAGCTGACATGCATGATAAATTTCATGGAGATAGAGCTTGCTAGATTTAATATCTGATAAAAGTTGCAGGTTGCAGTGAAGGAAGATGTCTGGAAAAATTCATAGGTTCTAGGTTGGGCAACAATATAAATTTTAGTGACATGTAAGAAATAAAAGTGTAGAAGGAAAAATAAGCTTGAATGGAAAAATAACATGTCTCACATAGAATATCATAGAATACACTGAGGTTGAAAGATCTAGGGAACATTAGATATAGATAAACGTCAGGAAGCAACTTGTTACCTAGGCTATCATGTGTAATAGCCACATCACTCTCACATTAGAAAGGCTGATTAAAGTGATATGATGCAAGTTAGCAGAGGAGAGAGTTTCAAGAAGTTTGATGAGCAGGTCAAAAGATCATTGTATGTATCAGTTACGAGGTCACGGTTAGTTGGGGCAAGTGAAGATTTAGTGGAGTCCTGTATGTAGACGGCAGTTAGTAGCTTGAAAGCAAATGGGTTGTGAGATGAGGAGGTAGAGTTTGGTTTTGAAAAATAAATATTAAGTCTTCTGTTAAGTGCCTCCATCATCTTGGCGATTTTCCCTTTACGACTCTTCTACATACTGTAGTTATTTGTCTCATGTCTATATCTGTAGCCAGGGTGTGAACTTGACATGATGCATTTTTCTTCAGTGAACCCACCAAAATGACACAATTTTGGCACATGGGTATTTCTCCAAAAATAATCTGTTTGAGTGGATCAGTAATGAGAAAAATAGGTAAGTTATTTTAGGGGTGCGAGGATTCTTTTTTTTTTTTTTTGTATGAAGTGTTAATGGATTTAAAGTGTATAAGTACACAGTAGAGACAGAAGAAATGACAATATTGAAAATATAGAAGCATGATAGGTAGATAACACCAGTCTTGGTTGAAAGGATGTGTAAGGATTGTGGAGAAAGGAGAGGAGGGTAGGGAATAAAATGAAGAACAAAGTGAGAGGGATAATCCTTGAATAACAGTAACAAACCTGCTTTGAGAGTTGAAGACAGTATAAGGATATAGTCACAGCTTTAGGTGTGGTAATGGAAAAATAACTTTGATGTGTTCTATTTCTTTGTGAAATAGAAAATAAGGTCATATACTGGAGGTAGGAGGGTAGGCAGAATGAAACACATATTGATTTTGCTTTAGCTCTGAAGACTAAAAGCCACCTGTACTTAAACAGAAAATTCAGATTTATTATACCAATAGGGCTAGTCCTGGAATCTATTTAGCCAGAACTTTTATTTTTCTGACTGCAGTTTTCCTACTTTCTTTTTACAGTTGACCACAGTATAGTTAAATGCACACCTTGATTTTGCATTAAAATGTAAGACTGCCCTCTTTCTGCCATAATTCAAACTGCAGGATGTTTGCATATAATTAAACGTTGACATATTGCCCTACCGTTTTTCAACTGTATGCATAGTAGAGCTCTAGATTTCCTCCGATTTTTTAATTTATATATTAAGTTTGTTTAAGTATAAACTTAATGCTGTGTATGTGTGTGTGAGAGAGAGAGAGGCAGAAAATGAACTTGAATAAGAATTAAGACACAAAACTTTTTTGCAAATTAAAATTTAAGAAAATAATACTTATTATTTTTCCAAAAATACAGGAGAAAGTGCAACTATAAATTAACATTCTTCTTTATTGTGAATCCACTGACAGGTTTAGCCCTATGTCTGGTAAGTCTCCCAGCAGATATTCAGGAATATATTCCAAAATCCCATGTTTATTGTCTTCCATAAGCTTTGGTTTGTATGCTTTGCAGTCAGGGCCACAGCATAGCTCATGTGTGACTTGCTAGGCTGGCAAACTGCTGATGTGGCCAATTAGTTGGCTGCATTTGGAAACATGAATATTATGCTTAGAAAAGAGTGTTACTAAGTGAGTTTCTCTCACCCTCTTTTATTTTTTAACTAATTGAGCCAGAGGAATGGATTATACATATTTGTTGTTTTGCATATAAATTGGAAATTACTCCTTTCCCCTACCTGCAGTTGCAAATAATGTTTCCTCCACTTTTGTCTGAACAGCAATCTCCATTGTTAGATGAGCCCTGTCCAAATTATTGGAAAATTATAACATTTGCTGACAGCCTTCTTTAAAGTGATCAATCAAACTTCTCCAAGAGAAAATTATATTTTTAAAGGAAGCTTTATAACTTTAATGGCTTCAAAGGTCGAGTTATTTCTTTTCTTCAATTTAAGGACATGTTCTTGAGTCAATCAATATTAATTCAACATAAGACCTTAGTCCCCAGTTTCACCTCTTACATTAGCTAACATAATTAAACGTGTGTGGCTGAGCAAAATGCCAAAGTTTTTCTTATGGACAAAGTACTCTCTCTGGGTTTTCTTTTTCAATTTTCATTAATTTACAAGAGCAAATTTATGTTTATTGTATTGAGGACCAAATAAAAGCAATTACCCAGTAGGCTTCTGAATTTGATAATGACTGTTTTTTTCTGAATTTGATATTTTTTCTGGAGCACAGGGTTTGTCCCTAGTTGTCTGGTACTGGCCCTTGGGTGATTAGGGAAGGGGAATAGTGTTTTTTTCTGAATTTGGCTTTCCCTGTGCCCCCTCCCCATCTGTCAGGCATAGAATTGGTTGGACTGTTGTGAGCGGCAGTCACCTGGGATAGTGTTTGCTTAGTCCTAGGTTCCAAACCCCCAGTAAAACTCATTTAAAAACTTACTGAGACAGAGCCCAAGGCACTAAAAAGTCTTCTTGACTCTTTCTCAATCTCTTTTTTAGTATCATGAGCATTGTCCTGAATTAGACTGACTATTCTATCTGATACTTAATTTCTGCATAATACTTTCCATATAATTCTCTGGAATTCTCAATAACTTTGTTCTAACTTTTGCCTTAGATCTCTAGTAACTGCTTCAGATATATGTCTACCCCTCCATTTTATCAGTACTCAAAGCCCAGTGTAATGTGCCTTTCAAATAAGACCAATTCTAGGCCTCATTGAATCTACTGCACACACAATTACACATCTAGAATTTTCTTAATGCTAATGGGAAAATGTTGAGACTTTTAGAGAACAAGTTTATTCAGAAAAACACTGAGCTAAAATGTTAAATTAGATATTCCAGTAAACTAAATGCCAATGCCAATGATGTCTATTTTTCCAATACACCATTCTGAAACAGAGTATTCAGATAATTGTGATACTATTTGATATATTAATGTTTCTTGACCTATCTTCTGACATTTAAAATAAGAAATATTCATTTATTGCTTAAGTAAATATTATGAGATTGCTAATTGTACATCATTTCATTATGGATGTATACACCCACACATGTAAAATTATATATGTTAAAATATTTGGACTGGTGTGTGTGTGTATGTTAAGTAAAGTAAAAAAATGATGGAGAGGACCCAGATTAAAATGTGAAGTTAATGAAGCTGCTACTATACACCATGTCTTTTACTTCAAAAAACTTCAGCCTTGTCAATGTTACAGTATGTATTGGTTGTTTAGTTTAAGCTAAATAGTGTATGGTCAGTTTCTCTTGTTAGAGAATTCAGAAGCATTTAATTCAACATTTCAATGCGTTAATGATGACTTCCTTTTTTTTTATATTTCTGATGCTTTGACATCTGAGGCTTTGCTGATCCTAGAGACACTGTCCAACAAGGCCTAGCCAATTCCTAGAGACAGTAAAGGACTCACTGGCCTGCAAGGGTGACTTTCATATGCAAACTAACCAACTAGCCCACATTCCCACTGCTTCCTTTTATCAGGCTCACACACTCAGGGTCACTATTCCCCTTCCCTAATCACCCAAGGGCCAGTACCAGACAACTAGGGACAAACCCTGTGCTCCAAAACGTACTGAAATTATTCAAATTATCAGACCTTGAACCTACTGAGACAGAAATCCCAATAAAGGCTCTTGCCCACATTCCATATTTTTTTCTCGTTTTTGCCTCTTGACTCACCTTGGTCACCGCATGTGGCTCTGCACGGCTTGGAATGCCCCTTCCTCTTGTCAACTGTGAGTACCAAATTATCTTTTTAAGGCAGTCGTCTCCCAATCTGTTGTCCTAACCATACCCGATTAAAAATCAACACTCACTATTTCACTCCAGGGTTATCATAAAATAAAAGCAAATACCCAGCATGCTTCTGCATTTCATAATAAATTTCAAAGCTTTTGTTCATTGTTCCATTTATCAAGCATAGAATTGAATGGAATGTGGTGAGCAGTGGCCAGCTGGGATAGTGACTACTGGGGTGGTGAATACACATGCTTCAGATAGACCTAATTCTTATCTAAACCAGATCTTTGCTAATTGTCATAATAAATACTAAAAATGGATTTTCATTGATGGAAGTAGACCCACGTTTATCACTATTGTGGGTGAAATATATAATCCCTCTTTAGTGAAATGAATGTTTTTCAAGACATGTAGATGAGCAAGAATAGTTTAGAGATACTCTGCTAGACTGAGTTGGATGTGCTGTAGTGAAATGGCTCTGTGTCTGGTCAGATTTGGAAGTTTTAGATTGACTGCCTTTTCCATAGTATTAGCATATTTAATCCTATCTCTATAATAGTGTTGTGTTTTATTCTAATAAATGTTTAATGTTACATCAGAATATTTACCAGACAGAAAGCTGGTGTGTCATCTAATTTAGAGGGCATGTTAAATAATTGTGTTGGGAAATTTTACAAGTAATTATTTCTCTAATAAATGTGGGGGATATATTGTAGTTTGATATTGGATTTTATTACCTTAGAAGGATTAGAGTGTGCTGGATCAACTAACTACAATTTATCTTGAAGTAGTCAGTGGCTCCAAAAGTCTACCAAAAAGTCCCTTATAATTTTGTATGACCAAACTGGATTAGGTCAGTTCCAATTCCCTGAAATACAGCACTCTTTTTTTTTTAAATTTCTTGTCCTTTCTTCTTAATATGTTCCTGTAATGAATAGATCCATTTCACACCATATACTTCCTAGATCTTCTTCTGCTACTACCATATGTATGACTGATTATGTGTGTGTTAGGGTAGGTTGAGTTTAATAATTTTGATTGAAGCAAACCTGGCTAGCACTCAAAGTCTGTACCTGGTGGTTGGTTTATTCAAATGGACAGTTTCGTGTAACTATTTTGCATGTTGCTGATACTTCTGAAACCTGGTTATAAGCTCTCTGTATATTTATGCTATTTTTACTCTCTCAAAAACCCTAGATAAATGCCCAAGTACATTTTAAAATGTTTGCATCATAGGGGTGTATTTCTAGAAACAATATTATTTCCTCCTGCAATGTTGAGTTAAATGGTTATATCATTAAATAATTTTCTGGGTGCTTCCACGGGAGTTCCATATGTAACTCTAGGAAATCTCCATAGGCAAACTGTGACTATTCTCATGGTATGTTTGAGAAAAATAATGTATTTTTATTTGCATAAACAATCATTTGCTAAATACTTAAAATATGCAAGGCATTATAATGGGTGCTGGGAAAGGAAAATGCAGTGTTAGCCAAGTGACCCAGGCTTTCAACACATTTAGAATCAAATCTGGAGAGAAAATATATTTGAGAACAATTGTCGGTATCAGGTAGGGGTGAATGAAGGCCACCTTTCACTAGCGGACTTCATACGAATGGTGTTGTGTGCCAGCAAATATTGCTTCACCTAATGTCTTTTTACCAAGAAATTACTCCACCCTTCCCTTACGTTTGGGACTCTTCTTTTGCTTTCTTCTTTCCCTTTCATTCTGTGCTTTCTTTTCCCTTTCTTTCTTGTTTTTTTGTTTTTCATCACCTAACCTGAGAATCCTTTCCCTTTCTTTCTTGGCATTGTCCAGGTTTACTTCCTTATATTTCTATTTTTTTTTTTCTCCAGCTAAAAGAGCAGAAGAGGTGACTTATTATATAGTTGTTACACTCGGTCACAAACTCAGAAATAGTCCAGAATGTCACAAGTCCAGGGCAGAGGACCAACATGGTCAGTTTTGTTTATGAGTAAGGTGGGTCTCAGAGGTGATCGGCGATCAGAGGGCGATGAAGTTCTAGATCCATTGAGACAAGTTCTAGACAGTAGCATGCAGTCCCACAACTTATACCAGCATCCCCAGCGCCTGGCATTCCATGTTTCTGCTCCTGTGGCCTCCACGGTGCAATAAGCTAGCGGTTTACTTGGACCTCTGCCTCATCTTTCTTCTTTTGCGCTTCAGCCTGCGCATTCGCTTCTTCCTCTACTTGGCTCTCAAGGCGCAGATGTTTCCAAGAAAATGGCGCTAAGACCGAGAGACACTTCCTTGTATTTCATACTAGGATTAACCCACCCCTCTGATAGGACATATTTTGAATAGTGTTATATTTTATGTGTGATAATATGCATACTTTAAAAATATTTTATACATGTAGTGTAACATAAAAGTACTTAGCTTTACGATTGGTTTGCACTCAGAGTGGTAAGATCGGGTAATAACATTCAAGAAATCATATTCATCTTTCTTTATCTAAATATCTAAGAAGTTTTGTTAATTAATTATTAACATCAACATGATATTTCTTGTGTGAAGTGAGTAATGCCGAATTAGTGTGTTTGCTTTGAAACATAGTAAAGATCTCTCCACTTTACATAACAAGTGTAATAATTTTGCAGGCACAATAACTTTTGACCACTAGGCAGTCACATTAGTTCTTCAGTCTTGGAGGACACACACAAACAAAACTTGCTATTCCTATCAGAATGCTGGGATTTCTTGGAATAAGCACTTTAAGCTGTATATTATCTTGAATGGGTAATTACATATTCCCTATGAAAGTAAGTGGCAGAAATTTTAGTGAACCTATTTGCCTATTTGCTGGATTTTGGAATAAGAATTGTTTTAATTGTTGCTTACTCTCTAATAAGATTGGGAAAAAGGAGATTTATAATGTTCATCTACCTATAAATGTGCTGTGCTGCCAATATTTATATAATTATTTTATTTATTTATTTTTGAGACAGAGTCTCAATATGTTGCTGGGAGGAGTGCAGTGGTGTGATCTCTGCTCACTGCAACCTCCACCTCCTGGGTTCAAGCGATCCTCCTGCCTCAGCCTCTCGAGTAGCTAGGACTAGAGGGGCCCACCACCACACCCAGCTAATTTTTGTATTTTTAGTAGAGACCAGGTTTCACCACGTTGGCCAGGATTCTCTTGATCTCTTGACCTCGTGATCCGCCTGCCTCAGCCTCCCAAACTACTGGGATTTTATATTTTTTAAAGGTCATAGAAGCTTATCAACAATTAGCACCCCAACTTTTCATAGGATATTTTCCTGGATGTGATCTCTCTACCCTAAAGCAGAGGGGCTATCCTAACACATTATCTTGGTCTGGACTTATATCAGTACCCCTTGCTTATTGGGGGAAAAATGTAGAATAAAGTGCTGTATAGAAATGTACTGTATAGAAACTTTTGAAGTGCCAATATAAAAAAGTTAATGAGAAATCATAGTCCTCTTCATAAACAAGTTTACTAGACCTGAGCCCTAAACAATGAGTAGAGTTGCAATAAGAGTGATAGGAAAGATCATTCCAGGCAATGGGAATACCCTGAGGCAAGAAAGGCATGAAAGCCTGAAAGTACATGATTATTTCTAAGTTGTGATTGAGACAGGTGTAGATATATTTGAAGATATGTGTGGCATTTTATTACATTAAGTAGACAGTTGCAATGTTTGAATACTAATAAGTCAACACTTCCTTTTATTTATAAAACATTATATAAAATAAAAATTGATTGAATAAATTTTTAAGTTTCTCCTCAGATACAAAGTCAGCATATAAGATTGAGAGGGACTGCACAAAGTTGAGGGAATCAATGTACTTTGTTTATTTATTTGTTTATTTTTTAATGATAGGAGAAAAAGGACAAGTTTCAGAAACCCTATAAACTATTACCATGAAGGAAAACTACACATTCAGCTATAAAGAATAACATGAAGGAACCAACTCAGATGTGTTCATCCTGCTCTATGCACTACTAAGTCCCTTAGTTGCTCTTGTTTCCATTAAAAAACTCTACCCATATCTCAAAGATCCATTTAATACCAGTCTGCTGTAAGCATTGTGTCTGTATTAGTTTGTTTTCATGCTATGAAGAAATATCCTACACTGGGTAATCTTCTGGGAAAAGAAGTTTAATAGACTCAAATTCTGCATGGCTGGGGAGGTGTCGGGAAACTTGCAATCATGGTGGAAGGCACCTCTTCACAGGACGGCAGGAGAGAAAATGAGTGCCAGCAGGGGAAATGACAGATGCTTATAAACCCATCAGATCTCATGAGAACTCATTCACTATCATGAGAACAGCATGGGGAAAATTGCCCCCATGATTCAATTACCTCCCACTGGGTCTTTCCCAAGACATGTGGGGATTATGGGATTACAATTCAAGATGAGATCTGGTTTGACACAAAGTTAAACTGTATCATTCTACCCCTGGACCCTCCAAAATATCATGTCTTCAAATTTCAAAACAAAATCATGCCCTTCCAACAGTCCCCCAAAGTCTTAACTCATTCCAGCATTAACCCAAAAGTCCAAGTCCAAAGTCTCATGTGAGACAAGGCAAGTCCCTTCCGCCTGTGAGCCTGAAAAATCCAAAGCAAGGTGGTTATTTTCTAGATACAATGGGGAGACAGGCATTGGGTAAATACACTAATTCCAAATTGGCCAAAATGAAGGGACTAAAGGCCTCATGCAAGTCTAAAATCCAGTTGGGCATTTAAATCTTAAAGCTCCAAAATGATCTCCTTTAACTCCATATCTCACATCTGGGTCACACTAATGCAAGGAGTGGGCTCCCACAGCCTTAGGCAGCTCTGTTCCTGTGACTTTGCAGGGTACAGCCCCACTACCAGCTGCTTTCACAGGCTGGCGTTGAGTGTCTGAGGCTTTTCCAGGTGCACAGTGCAAGCTGTCAGTAGATCTACCATTCTGGGGTCTGGAGGACAGTGGCCTTCTTCTCACAGCTTCTCTAGGAAGCATGCCAGTGGAGACTCTATGTGGGGGCTCCAACCTCACACTTCCCTTCCACACTGCCCTAGAAGAAGTTCTCCATGAGGACTCTGCCCCTGCAGCAAACTTCTGCCTGGACATCCAGGCATTTTGATGAATCCTCTAAAATCTAGATGGACATGTTTCCATACATCTTCTAATATCTAGGCAGAGGTTTACAAACCTCTGTTTTTGAATTCTGTGCACCAACAGGCTCAACACCATGCGGAAATGGCCAAGGCTTAGGGCTTGCACCCTCTGAAGCCATGGCTCAAGCTGTACCTTGGTTCCTTTTAGCCATGCCTGGGATGCAGAGCACCAAGTCCTGAGACTGCACAAAGTAGCAAGGCCCTGGGCCTAGCCCACGAAGCCAGTTTTTCCTCTTAGGCCTCTGGGCCTGTAATAGGAGGGGCTGCTGTGAAGATCTCTAACATCCCCTGGAGACATTTTCCCCATTGTCTTGGTGACAAACATTTGGCTCCTTGTTAGTTATGCAAATTTCTGCAGCTGGCTTGAATTTCTCCTCAGAATATGGGTATATCTTTTCTATCACATAATTAAGCTTCAAATTTTCTGAACTTTTATGCTCTGCTTCCATTGTAAACATAAGTTCCAATTCCAAACCATATATTTGTGAATACATAAAACTGAATGTTTTTAACAGCGCCCAAGTCACTTCAGATACCCTAAATCATCTCTCTAAAATTCAAAGTTCCACAGATAAATAGGGTAGGGGCAAAATGCCACTAGTCTGTTTGCTAAAACATAGCAAGAGTTATCTTTATTCCAGTTCCCAACAAGTTTCTCATCTCCATCTGAGACCACCTCAGCCTGGACTTCATTGTCCATATTACTATCAGCATTTTGGTCAAAACCACATAACAAGTCTCTAAGAAATTCTAAACTTTCCCACATCTTCCTGTCTTCTTCTGAGCCATCCAAACTGTTCTAACCTCTGCCCACTACCCAGTTCCAAAGTTGCTTCCACATTTTTGGGTATCTTCACAACAGTGCCCCTACTACCCAGAACCAATTTACTGTAGTAGTTCATTCTCAAACTGCTATGAAGAAATACCTGAGACTGGGTACTTTATAAAGAAAAAAGGTTTACTGACTCACAGTTAAGTGTGGCTAGGGAGGTCTCAGGAATCTTCAATTGTAGCGGAAGGCACCTCTTCATGGGGTGACAGGAGAGAGATTGGGTGCCAGCAAGGGAAATGCCAGATGCTTATAAAACCGTCAGGTCTTGCAAGAACTCACTATCACAAGAACAGCATGGGGGAAACCACCCCCATGATTCAATTACTGGGTCCCTCCTACCATACATGGGGATTATGGAATTACAGTTCAAGATGAGATTTGGGTGGGGACACAAAGCCAAATCAATGACATTCTAATGTCATTGTCATTGTCCTTCATGTTACTTTTTCTAATACTTAAAGTATCCCCTCTATACATAACATGCATTGTCACTTAAGAATTCAGAGAAGAACACCATATTTTTATGACTACACTACAGACTCTTAAAGAGATGTAGGCAAGGATTGCTTTAAATACAACCTTGTAGCATATTAAGCTTTTATCAAATATTTGTTTAGTAACAATCATTACAGAGAATCTAGAAAGTAATATTATAGTTCTTAGTCCCTTGAATCTTTTGAATGTGGATAATTTCGAAATGCAATGACACATATAGCAAATAAATACAAATCAGCAGGAAACCTTAATTAGTACTCAATTTTAGAAATCCATATATCTAGAGAGAATGGTACATTCTAGAACAGAGCCCTGGTCTTATGCACCTTGTATAATGACCTTTCTAAAGCAAGAAAGTAGACTGAATATTATATATGGATTGCTAAACAACAAAAATGATTTCAAAGTAAAGTCTCAGTTAACCCAGCCTCTTGATTAATTACAACTTTCCACTTATTAAGCTGTTCTTTTAATTAAAATGTTCCTATGTAAAAATTATAAGATACTTTATTATTTAGAAAAAAATTGTAAACATTGAGGTTTTATGCCATATCCCTTCCACAAATTTCCTGTTACAGATTCTGTTTTCTAAAAAAAGGAGCATTTAAAAAATACTAAATAGAACTTTCAGAAGGTATATCATAATTCTGTCTGCCTTTTTGATTGATACCATGATCAAGCAGTGTGAGTTTTATTTCTTTCTTTGTGTGACAGAATTCAATGTTACCTTGATATTAATCATAGTTGCTTAGCTTTTCCCTATTTTGATGGCTGGATAAGTTCATTTCTGAATAATGACTAGGCAAAGTTGTTAGAAGCATGCATTTATCCCTTCTACAATTATTTATCCAATACATATTTAGTGAATACCTACCAGGGAGAAGACGCTATGCTATACATGTGTGATGCAAGGGAAAGCGAATGTGAGATAGTCACAGTCATACTAAAACTTCTTTCCTACCACTTGAGTATATTTTTCAACAACTCTCCCCTGTACAATCCTACATATCCAAAAATGTGCCCATACAAATTTAGAGAGCAAGAGTAATCTTACAAATTTTTATTTTTGTACCAATTATGTATCCTTAAAGAAATTGTATACATGTAGCTTTTCCCATGTAGCAATAGTATGCCTTATTTGTTGTTGTTGTTGGTACTTCTATTGAGGTATTGTTTGATCAAACCATTAATTCATGTATTATTATCAACTCAGCTGTTCTATTTTAATGTACTTTTTGTTGAAACATGTGGAGTCACCGAATATTAGCACAGAAATGGTCCTCAGAGTTCAAGTAGTGGAAATCTCAGTTTTACTATAAACTTTGCCCAGAGAAGCAAAATTAATCATTAAATGTGACAACCTCAATTATTTATTACTAAAACTGGTCACTATGATGCATTACAATAGAATGTGAAAACTTATTGCATGCTTAGTATTCGAATGTCTCAAGGTATCAGTTAATATGCCTGCCATTTTGTCACATGCTCCTCAAGTACCATTTGAGAAGTTTATCAAATCACTAAGAAGCATCAATGGCTTCTTAGTTTTTTGCAATTTTTAACACAAATATTAATTTTTTTAAAAAAAGTGTTTAAGTTTGCAAGCAATAAGAATTTTAAAAATCATGTTTTCATTCTTCTTAATTATTTAAATATAAACTTTCACAATGAATACCAGCGTATTCCTCAAAGTAAAAGGAAACCAACTTTCATTCTATGTGAATATATTTTCCTAGCATAACATAGTATAGATTATATAATTTCTGGCATCTATGGAGTCAGGATATTAAAAGAATGTAACTTCTTCATGAGCCAGCTGTGATATCGCTATGAGATTTTTAAGCTTTCTCATAAGAAACATACACACTGCTACTCCTCTCTAATAATAACCAAGTCACAGCTACCTCAACTCATTATTGTTCTCTCTGCTGTTGAGTCAACCCAAGAAGACCTTCTCAAAGACTTTTGTCTTGGCAGCTACTGCTAATTGGTCAATTTTGACAAATAAAATAAAATCTACTTAATGTTTTTGATAAATTATAACCTTCACATTAAATCACTTCTCTTTTCTTTTTAATTTTTCAGAAGCTAGCATTTAAGTTATGATTTAATAGTAAATCACGTGCCATTATTGTAGCTGCTGTCATGCAATATAATGCAGCAGCTGACTACCCATATTGATATAAAATATAGTTAACAAGGTTTTTGTTGTGCATGTAGTATATTTCAAATACTGCGTCCTTGTCTTAAGATCAGAGATTAGATTCTGAGGAGAATATATGATTATGTAATTAAAATGCCAAAATGAATGTTAGGATGTATAAATTTAGTAAGAGTTCAAAGGCAGCAAAAATACTTTGGGGCTAGTAATTGTGAAGGACTTAATATAAATTATGGCATTTGAGTAAGACTGGAGAGGGTTAGGTTTTTGTTTGTTTGTTTGTTTGTTTGTTTGTTTGTTTGTTTTACAGGGTCTTGTTCTGTCACCTAGGCTGGAATGCAGTGGTGCGATCACAGCTCACGGCAGCTTTGACCTCCTTGGACTCAAGCAATCCTCCCACCTCAGCATCCCAAGTAGCTGAGACTACAGACACATGCCACCATGCCCAGTTAATTTTTTTAATATTTTATTCTATTTTATTTTATTGTTTTGAGACAGGGTCTTGCTTTGTTACCCAGGGTAGAGTGCAGTGACATGATCATGGCTCACCGCAGCCTCAACCTCCTGGGCCCAAGCAATCCTCCCCCCTCAGCCTTCCAAAATAGTCCTCAGCTGGGTCTACCAGTGTACACTACCACACTCAGCTAATTTTTGTATTTTTTTGTAGATATGGGGTTTCACCATGTTGCCCAGGCCAGTCTTGAATTCTTGGGCTCAAGTGATCTGCGTGTCTCAGCCTCTCAAAGTGTTGGTATTACAGGCATGAGCCAAGCCAGTCCTAATTTTTCATGATTATTTTTTATTTTGTAGAGATGGAGTTTCACTATTTTGCTCAGGCTGGTTTCCAGCTCCTGGCTTCAAGTAATGCTCCCACCTGGGCCTCCCAAAGTGCTGGGACTACAGGTATGAGCCATTGTACCCAACCCAAATTTTAAATTTTCTACAAAGCAGATAGCAAAGGGTTTATGAGTGAAAAAAAAGTACCAATATAAATCTACACTCTAGTAGGTAATGAAGCATATACATAGCAACTTAATTCTTGTAACAACAACAGGAAATAAAAGAAGACATTTATTTCATAGTCCATTGGAGATCACTATTATAATTTGGTAGGTAGGGTTTACTTCATTTATAAAAGTTTTACAAGAAGTAAAACATACGCGCTTTCTTGAGCATACAGCAGTTCACTCCTGTGTTATTCACTTCTGCATAATCTACGTGCACCTTGAAAATGTGGGTTATGAAAAACTAGTTTAATATGAATTTTAGCCTTGAATAATAAAAATTAAGTGTTTTAGATGATTACTCTTGGTGATATACTGTTAAGTAATTTCATGCATTGTCTCCATCGTCACAGTAGATGAAAAATTTGAAGATTAAAGGTTAAATGACATGATTGTTATCACATACCTACTAATTGTTAAATCTTAGGCTGGAACTCATGTCTTAGTAATTATATGAGAATGATGTATTGAACTAAGGAGGTCTTCTTTTGTTATTATTGTCCATCTTTGTCTTGTTCTCTGGATGATGACCTCATATGAACATCATCTTTGATTATCACTGGTCCTGCGAAGTGCCAGCTTTTTAAATTCAATTCCCAGTTCATAATTCCCTCCATGAAAAGGATCTGGAAACATAATCTTTATTATAGCTATTATCACCACATAACATCCATGGGAATTATCACAAGTGAGGAAAGAAAGAAGGCACTTCATTTTGCTATAATGGACCTAGGAACTATAGGGCTGTTTGAGTTATTCTTCTTTTACAAAGGAGATCTTGAGTCTTTGGCTATTGTGCCATGCTCCAAGCACATTAAATTTATAAAAAAGCTAAAACTTTCAAGCAAACTTTAAAAGCCAATAACTTTAATAGAAATAATCTAGGGAAAATCAGTGTGAAATCTGTTTCCTTATTATACACCTATTATGAAAAGTTATATTTCTAAATATTTTACTGTAAGACTGCTGATTTAGTTTATGCCCAAAGGAGAAGAAATTCAAATTCACTTTAAAAAATGAATTTTGACAAAGGACCAGTTAGGAGAATCTCAGTTTGGGAATTGCTTTCTAAGAGTATCAGGGAATATGTTGTGATGTTGTACTTGTGTTTATTAATCCCAGTCTCAAAATTGAGGAATAATCTCTCAAAATTATGGTATTTAAAAAATGAAATTTGGTAAAGAGAAGAAGCCATTAAGAAAATACATTTTATCAGTGTCTCCAAAATAATAAAAGTAGTTTTAAATGTTTCAATGATTTCTTATTTAAGACTTTAAAAAATAATTTCAGCCCTTATCACACCATGAGTTGATGCATTCTTTAAGGCAACTCCTGGTATGTAAATGTTTGTTTAGTTGAACTTTCAATCTTTAATGTGCTTCAGGTACAGGACTATTTAAGATAATTTCTTCTGGTAGAACATGAAATCATGTTTAATTTAGTGAATGTCAAATGAATCTCAGAGTTGCTAAGAAACAAAATTCCAGAGGTTGAATATTAGCAAAAACTTTCATCTCAGCAATTTACAATGCCAAAATAGGTCCTATTTACCAACTATTTCTTGTCCAAATGTTTATCCTCCAACTGAGTAGTCTTCAGAATTTAACAAGATAAATAACTGGAATTATATAGATTAAATCATTTCTATACAAATTTAAACACTAAATTTGAGATGTAGTAAATGAGTAACACCACATAATAGCAAGTTTATGGCAAAGCCTAAAATAATAATTGTAGTAGCTCCTATCCCATTTTCCAAGGAAACTAAAGATTCCTAATTATTTAGTTTGTGGTAAGACATTTATGCATATATTATTCTCTGCAGAACTTTGTTGAAACCAAGTGAGCAGACCTGAGTAACATTCACAATGTGAAGGTCCTGATACTTTCTCATTTCCTAGACTTCTACATAGCATATAATAGATATTTATTTGATCTGTACATTTGTACTTGAACAGAGGGCAATACAACTTATTTGATTGCATTGTCCTTTGTTCTATTTGAAGATGTAAAAAGAATTCGAATACAAGATTGTTTGGGAGTAACCTGCTTAGAAAACACTACACTGTTTTATCTAGGAAGAATATAACAAAGTAGACTACTTCAGACTGATAGGAGCCGTGATCCTATGAAAGAAAATGTCCCCTTAAAACTCTGAGATTAATTTTATTTGCTCAATTACAATTAAAAATATTCAATTCACAAGTGTGGCAGGTTTATTACATATTTTAATTTATGGTCCCTAGCACTACTTACTAAGCACTCCATTTCGTAGTGCCACTTAAAAATTCTTAAGTTAAATATGTACATAGATGCTCTGTATTAAACTATGTTGATATTTTAAATCTATAATTTGGGATTAACATTGAATTAATTTAAATGATAGTTAATTAAAATTTAATAGTGGTTTCCTTAAAATAAAAATGAACAAGAAAACAAACTCAAGCGTTTTATTTTACTTCTTTCATGTATTCCCTGATAAAGTAAGTAGGCAATCAGTAATTAATCACCTCTAGCCAACAATGAGGGTATTGTAATTCTGGAAAATAATGAATTCTCTTAAAATGGTTGGATAGTAACCAAGCGAGCTTAGCACAAACATTAGGATAATAGAAAAGAGATGATGAAAATATGCTGTGCTCTGCTGGAAAAGCCAAGAAAAAGTAAATTAATATGCAAATATGTAAATACGTGGAAGTGATTTTTGAATGCACATTAAAATGGAGCAAACTTTGCTGAAGTTTCATTTGAGTTTCCACAGGGATGATCTCCTTTGCCTTTACCTGTTACAGATTAATAGATTGCCTAACAATTTAATCTCAAAGGTATTTTGGATTCTAACACAAAAACAAAATGATGTGGATAACATTAAATAAATGGTGATTGATAGTGAATGTTGTAGTAAGACAAAGCAAAATCCCATATAATATAAAACATATTGCCATTTTCTACCTACTAGGAAAAGATAGTTTCATTAACTTATGCCTATTCCCTTTTAGAAACAGCCAGGAAATAACAAAAGAATAAGGGAATCCTACATCCAATATTTGTTTACCCATCTAATTATTATGTTATACAAATTACTAAGCCTGTCAAAATTTTGAGACACTCCATAATGTTTTTGTTTAGAGTAAATGTTATTTGTTAACCCTCAAGGTATAGATAGGCGATAAATAGATAGAAAATAGATACCTAGACAGATAGATTTGTTTTTTCCCTCATCTTCTTCTTCAGTAATTCCACTAAGTGCCTTCCTGCCTACCTAATTTGTCTTAATAACAGTGCCTATAATTTTGGTAATTAGCATAAACTTTTCAAATTTGTATGGAATTTTTTTCCACAATTATCTGAATTATTAATGGGTAATGATAATTTCTTAAGCTTCCTTATATCCTGAGGATTATATATCCTTCCAGTCACATTTCCAGAAGTAATTAGGCAATATTATAATTTTATAAGAAATATCCATTTTTATTGTTCACATTGTTAAACAAATAGACAGGTTTTTAATAAACGAATTTATTTAATGTAAAAGCAACAATTTTGGAAACTCCAAATAAGCACAGACCTATCTCCTTTTTCTTTTGAAATATTGGCTT
The DNA here is from genome assembly GCF_003255815.1 of Theropithecus gelada. Taxonomy (NCBI): domain Eukaryota; kingdom Metazoa; phylum Chordata; class Mammalia; order Primates; family Cercopithecidae; genus Theropithecus; species Theropithecus gelada. The sequence continues at coordinate 104,236,612 of NC_037681.1, forward strand.
TCTCCTCCAGAAAGTTTGGTGCAAGAGAGGGAAAGAGAAGTTGGTACTGAGATAATAAAATAAGTGGCATTATAATGATATAAGTCATTAGAATACTATGTGAGAATTTGAAAAATGTTTTGAATAAGTATGCAATGACTGACACTGACATAAGAGGCATCTGTGGTCTTTGTAATAAATGAAACTTGCGCTCCTTTTGGTTCCTGAATTAAATTATTAAAGTTACTTTCACAGTTAAATGCAATCTGGTAGCATTCAGTAGAAGTTTTATTTATCATATATTGTTTAATCTGTGCTTGGAGCAAGGACAGAAGAAGTGTCAGAAGTTAGAGAAGGGAAGTCTTCTCTGGGCTTCACAAGTACAGCCAGATGTATTAACTCCCACAGTCGTGGTGAGAGACTCTCAGTCTCTGTTAGGTGGAAAGATCCCACCATGAAAGACGGCCAGGTTTCAGGCCAAATGGTGGACTTGATCTCTACAGTTTGTCCTTATAGATCCAAATGTGTAAAATATTTTGGTAGAATTATCCAAAGAAGAATTTTGTACTTTAATATCAGATTTCCATTTGAGAAGAGAAATTTACTACAAAGTTGAAGGACAGATATGATGAGGACATATGTTGTAACTTTACTTTTTTTTTTCTCATTTCCCACTTACATTACATTGCATTGAAAAATTTCTATCCCAGAGCTTACCGGAGATTGTTGGTCAGTGAAGGAGAAACAGGGTCTGACCTGGAATAAAGAGGCCATTGAATGTCTCTGAGTTTCCAAAATAATGAAACAGACCTAAAGTCCTTGAAATCCCGAGAAGAGAAAGTACATTTCCTCAATGTATTAAACTTCCATTTTACATATCAAAATCCATTCATGATGAGTGTTTATTGTACATACCCAGGTTATAAACTAGAACTAACAGAAGATTAGATCTTCCATTCCCAGAGTATCAAAAGACAACTGAATGGGGTCAAGCACCGTGCCTCAGCCCTGTAACTCCAACACTTTGGGAGGCCAAAGTGGGCAGATTCGCCTGAGGCCAGGAGTTCAAGACCAGGCTGGCCCAAATGGTGAAACCCCATATCCACTAAAAGTACAAATATTAACCCGTTGTGATGGCACACCTGTAATTCCAGCTGCACAGGAGGCTGAGGTACAAGAATCACTTGAACCCAGGAGGCAGATGTTGCAGTGAGCCAAGATGGCACCACTGCAGTTCAACCTGAGCAACAGAGCAACACCCTGTCTCAAACAAACAAACAAAAACAAAATAAACAACGAAAAAGACAACTGAATGTGATGAATACAGTGAAATGAGTCCTGATGCTCCCTTCAGCACGTAAGTTATCTTCAGTAGGGTTAGAGTAAAGCCATGAGCAGAGTACTTTTTGATATGCTTTGGTCTGAACCACATGGCAAGTACCCATAGACCATGGGATTAGGCAGAGAAAAAGCTCATATTAGAATGTTTAAGCCACATTGGCTCCTATGAACGTGAAATATATCAAGGAATGTTCAAGTGTCCTATAACTGGGAGAAAAATGCAAAAGAAGGCAAGATGAGTGGCTGGTGAGCCACTCAAGGGAGTTTATGGTGTGTGAGAATTGAGCCTGTGTCCATGAGTGGCAGGACAAAGCTTGTACGGTAGATCAAAAGAGAGTGAATTTAGGCCTGAATGAGTACCCGATGCCCCTACGTATTATTGTGAGATTGTCTTGGCAAAAAATACCAGGGTTCCATTAGTGAGAAGAGATTATCTTCTTAAGATCATTGAGCTTAATCTGTGGTCAGAAAGGCCATCAGGATGACTGGCATCCAGAAGTAAAGGGTGTTGACAGTGATATCAAGACAAATATAGGATAGGACAATACTTACATTTGAAAGCAAAAAATTCCCTCCTCTTTGATTTGAGATTCTGAAAGCATTTTTTTCTGCACATACTTAGACACAATCTGGGAGAGCAGTAGTGGATAAGAGAAAAGGTATGAGGGAATAGAAATTTATCAAAAACGTGAAGTATCTCAAACAATTGAAACAGAATGACAATGGACTATTTTTTCGCCCTATGTTTTCTTTCTTTTTTTCTTTTTTTTTTTTTTTCTTTTTCTCTTTTGAGACAGAGTTTCACTCTGTTACTCAAGCTGGAGTGCAGTGGCGTAGTGGCACAATCTCGGCTCACTGCAACCTCTGCCTCCCAGGTTCAAGCGATTCCCCTGTCTCAGCCTCCCGAGTAGCTGGGATTACAGGCACCTGCCACCAAGCCGGGCTAATGTTTTTCTTGTATTTTTAGTAGAGAATGAGTTTCAACATATTAGCTAGGATGGTCTTGATCTCCTAACCTCATGATCCACACACCTTGGCCTCCCAAAGTGCTGGGATTACAGGCGTGAGCCAGCACGCCCAACCCTCCCGCATTTTCAAGCAGAGTGGAAGCTCGGATGAGCAGGTCACACGAAGACAACAAATTTACCATATTTTTATGTTGTTGCAAATACATTTGGGACTCATTAACCAAGTGTCTTGGCCAGAATGTAGCTAAGTTGTCAATAGATTGGTATGGAGTTAGGGTAGAGCACCCAGGGGATATCATCTTACGCTCCAGACAGGAAAACCAATCCAAAGGTCATGGGGCTTTTATGGCAAGTTCATTGGTCAAATGCCTTTACACACATGGTAATGGTCACCAGGAGCTTTATGGTAAGTGATCTGAATTCTGTTCTCAATTGCAATTGTATATAGGCTAACTGTAACAAAATATTAATATATCCAAGTTTCAATTAAAAAATATTTCTCATGAAAAGAACAGCCTATCACATACTATTTAAAGTTGGCTCATTTCCCCAGCCAATATTTTATCCATACTTACTTAGAGCCCTCTGTTTAACAAGTGCCCACTTATTTCTGAGATATGGTATTGCTCAGGAAATCTGTATATTTACGGGGAAAAGTTCCAGGAGTCAGTGATCAATATGGATTTTGTCTCTCAGAAGAGAGGTAGCACGATTTAGATTTGGCTGAACAAGAGGTGGCACAAGTTGAAGTGACTTTCAAAACACAGAAACCTAGCCTCACAGAAGCTAACCCAAAATCTATAAAGTCAGAAACGACTGTTTCTGTCTTACTCTTGTAAGACACAAAAAGAAAAATCTAGAGATCAGTTTCCTTTATTTATTTATTATTATTATTATACTTTAAGTTCTAGGGTACATGTGCATAACGTGCAGATTTGTTACATATGTATACTTGTGCCATGTTGGTGTGCTGCACCCATCAACTCGTCAGCACCCATCAACTCGTCATTTACATCAGGTATAACTCCCAATGCAATCCCTCCCCCCTCCCCCCTCCCCATGATAGGCCCCGGTGTGTGATGTTCCCCTTCCCGAGTCCAAGTGATAGAGATCAGTTTTCTATTCAAGAAATAGTTTTACAGAATCATTTCTCTATTCTATCCTCAGAAAAGTATCTGGAATATTGTAATTATGATGTTCCTACTTACCTAAAAAGTCATATTGCTTAGCAACGCTTCCCTTTATTCATAATTAGATCATTCATAAAGCATATACCTTCATGTGAAGGAGAGAGAGAAAAGAAAAAGAAAGAGAAAGAAAAAAAGAGAGATTCTTTCATTACAATTTGGCAATTATGTTTCTGTATTTTAATCTAGTTCACGTAAGATTAATTTTTAAAAGTTTCATAAAAATATCCATTTGTTCACACAGAATAGTTATAAATACTTGTCAAATAAGTAGGAAAAAAATTTTGATTTTATTAGCATTACCTAATAACTTTTATAGTAATATTTTTGAACATTTCCAATTATATTATCTCATTTTACACTGTGTCATAGCTGATGATCCTGAATGTTTATTCTATTGGTTCTTATGTGGAACCAACATGTTATTATCAATGCTTTCTATGAATTAAATCAATGAATCCTCATGCTAAAAAGTTTGGATAGGTTATCATACTTACCCGCCAATATTGTAAAATAATAAAGATGCAGTAGAAAATTTATCAAATGAGAAAAGTATTCCCAAGAGAGTGGAATATACATAGATAGTCCTTTACTGACATTATGCAAATGGAGGTGAGGGCCAGGGGATTTCAGATGTTATGGTATAAAGAAAAGCATTGTCTCCTGAGGAATGAGAATGTGTGCTTTGGAATTGAGTAAGCCTAAGTTTTAATTCTGGCTCTGCCACATTCTAGTTGTATGACTTTTCACAACCAACTTAATCTCCTTGAATCCCAATGTTACTATCGGAAAAATTGGGGTAATAATATCTATTCACTCAAGTCAGTATGAAGTTTTGTAGATTAATGTATGTCACGTGCTTAACTCAGTCCCTGACTTATAGCAAAGTGCTTTATAAATAACTAGGTAAAATTATTTTCCTTATTTTTTTCAGGGATGATGTTTTAATATTTAGATCTGGAAAACCAGGTACATAGCCATTGAAGAGAAAAAGAGAAAGTCTGAGGGTTGTAGGAGAGAAGACTATTAGACACACTTAGAACAAGCTTCACAGTGCTGCCTGGGTCTGCCTTTACCTCTAGAAACCCTAATTGTATCTTTTCAAAAAAATTACCTGATGTCCTGATTCAATTCTGTTCATTTACCCTATATAGATAATTAGAAATGAGATCAGCTGACTCCTCCATCCTTCTGTCTTAATAACCATGGTAAATGTACATAAAGGTAGATGAAGGCAAAAGAAGGAAGGAAAAAATAACATGCTGTTTCCAACTCTGACTTAATTCTACTCTAACCTGGCCTATTTATCACCACAATTAGAATCATTTCTTTGTTTTCAATGAAAGATTCTGTAGACAAGTCAATATTTCATCTTCATTATTATGAATTTAGATGTACAACCTCTGTGTCTAGTGTGGTTGTCTCTGACAATCTCCACCTCCATCCTAATTCCTCCACCAAGATTTGGGGGTTGTCAAGGAAAGGACATTCTGTGAAGACATAGTGTATGTGTTATACGTTTCAATGTAAGAATTAAATTGATTCATATTTCAGCCTAAATGAGATTTTGCCTCCCTCTTGGTGAGTTTTTCTCTTGCATAACTTGCAAAGTGTGGGCTGGGAGAGCTAGCTATTCCTGTCTGGAAAATACACCAACCTGAAAACGTCCAAGGCGAGCAGATTGGCTTTGAAGCCTTTATAAAATTACGAGTCCTCCTACTGAATCATTTACTCTCACTTTCTTCACCTGGTCTGTTCTTACTGTATGGTGGCAAGTTGCAGAAGATTAAGATTAGGCCTAGGGCTAATTAAGAAGTCAAAGTTAGCACCTTGTCCTGCCTCTAAACTGGGTAGAATTGGTCCTCCCCATGAGCTGCACAGATTTCAACTTGGCCAGCCTATGACAGCCCCATAGGAGCTTTACAAAAAAAATACCTGTTTGTTGTTTCTATTCTACACAGGTCAGTCAAATCAAAATGTATGTGGATGGAACTCAAGCATAAGTTTACTTTTATAAAACGATCTTTAGGTTACTTTAATATGCAACCAAGCTTGAGAATCCTTGCATTGAGTCTTAATTCACTTATGGTGCACACTTAGATTTGGAGCTCAATCTGATTTAGGGCTCATATAATGCTCACTTTAGGCCTCTGTGCACCTTTATCTGTGGTACTTTCAGAAGAGTAAAAGACAGTGACTTGTAGACAGGATTTGAGTATTCACATTCCTGAATTTTTACAATTTCTCTTTATATCTCACATGGTTTATCCATCAGTAGGTCTATATACTAAATACATAGGTCATTTACATAGTTTAATATATAAATGTGAATATGTAATGCATAAATGTTTACCTATGTATACATTTATAATGTATAAAATCATACTACAAATATACATTATATATTTATTGATAGGAAATTTGTGGGGGCTCACCAAGTAGTTGCACAGCTGTCCCTGCATCTAATGCTACAGCTTCGAGTCCACAGGCATGCAGAGAAGAACATGTGCAGCTTGGATCACATAAGTATGAGAAGAAACCTAACAAGGTTGGTCTGAAGCCTGTGTCAATTCTTGTTTACTTCTCACCTAGAGAAGTATCCTGTAGAAACTGGGTACCTTTCCCATGGTGCTGAACCCACACATACACATACACATACACATACACATACACATACACATACACACACACACACACACACACACACACACACACACACCCCTGACTCAGGAATCATCAAGAATTATAGAAACTGAAGAAAGATCCAGAGAGAAAGTAGAGCAATTGCAGGCCTAGCTGCCACTTCATACTGACAAGGTGAATCAGTAGATCAACAGCAGCAAGGTAGGTGTGGGGGTTTTAGAATGTAGAAGATTCCACTGTTTTTTCTCTTCTTTGCATTCTCTTCTCTCTGCATCTCAGTCAGATAGAGGGTCTTAGTCCCTTTTAAAAGAGATTCAACATAATTAAGTCTGGGGCAACAGAATATCCCACCTTTTGATTACCTCAAAACCAACTGATAATGGAGCTTAATTACATTTGCAAAATTCCAAAACAGCACATACACTAGTGTTTGATTGAAGTACTAGGAGAAAGTGTGTGTACGGTAGATAGTGGCTGCTGCCTTCCTCTGTCTGCCAACTCCTGTGAGACAATCTCCCTTGTAGTCTACTCTAACTAAAAATGACTAGACAGGGAATTCTGGGGAATATATTTCAGCTCAGTCAAATTGACATATCATAAAGCTATCACATATAGCTTTCATGAATCAACAGCAGTGTCCTAAACTTTTTCTGGTGTGAGGGAGACCTCAGGTTCAGATCACGAGCTACTTAAGGTGTATCAGTCCATCAGAGTACCTAAATTGTACAGCTGGTGTTTGAAAGCATTGCTTCAAATTTAGCGAGCGCCTCTCTTCTAAAGACAGGCACCTCAGATCAAAACTTCACATCTCGCCTATCCCTTGCTTCCTTGTTTATGCTCTTTGTGTCTTCCAAGTTTTATAGGGCTAATTAATAGAAGTATTGGACTTCAAAATGACCTCTTCAGTCTTCGCTTAGTTCTCCTTCCTTTATGCTTCTGTCACTAGAATAAGCAAATCAAAATGCTATTGATTTGTTAGAACATTTATACAGGCATTGCAGAACTCTCATGATGTGCTTAACACAACTGATATGAGAAGCCTGGCTTTTTTGAAGTATGGTCAATTTGCTTGTGGGATTGCATTGATTGCACAATGATCTGTTCAATTGCTCACTCACTGAACTATGAATAATCAATCCAGTTAGTCACGTAGATATGCCCGTGCTGTCACTAAACACTGTAAATGAATGCAGTTTTTATTTAAAGTAGTCGTAAAAAAGGGAATTCAGGGAAAAAGACAGAAATTCAAGAGCTATTTGGGAGGAAATCACTCATCCTCTTGCATTCATATGATAGCTTAGGTTGTGATTAAAACTGGCTAGTGAATGTGTTACAAAGATAGGGCTACGTGCATGTCCCCAGAATGGACTAATCCTAACCAAATTTATGAAATGGCTCTTTCGTTTTTTATTAGTGCACCAAATCTGCCCTTTGGACAAATACTGGCAAAAAAAGAATAGTAACTCCAATACATTCTGGGAGGTAGTAGTTAGTTATCCTCTACCACATTATTGCTCTTCAAAACTCTTTTGAAAATGGTATGAATATATTCCATCTCAGCTTGAACAAATTTAAAGCCTCATGTTCTGAAGAACCTATTGTAAGGCGGACAAAATACTTACCTGGATTAAATTAATAAAATTAAGTTTTAATGGTGGAATGTAAAGCATAATTAGCAAGTGAAAGTAAACACACAAAACATAATTTGTAGGCAGGATACCTTTAAATTTACTAAGTTGGGACTGTAAGATTGCCTAGAATTTTTACAATTGTTTCAAATATGCACATAAGTACTTGGTGGGAGGTACGTATCTCTAGGTCTAGCAGACAGAGCAGTGAGACAGAAATATCGTTGGAAAAGTCATTTAAATTCAGCCCCATAGTAACATAACCTGTGATAATTTAATCTTAAACCCAAATGCTAACATCTCTAAATTGAAGATAATGACATTTTCTTTTCTTTTTTCGTTGTGGTTTACTTCACAGAATTTTCTTAGCCCCAAAAACCCAAATAAAATAATACATTGGAAAGAGTCATGGATATCACATTACATTGTATTTAGATGGGTTGATATCACATTTAAATTTTTTTTACATTATAAGCAGGCAGGGGCATAAAATGCTTGAAGAGGCCAGGCACAGTGGCTCATGCCTGTAATCCCAGCACTTTGGGAGGCCGCAGCAGGCAGATCACCTGAGGTCAGGAGTTTGAGACCAGCCTGACCAACATGGAGAAACCCTGTCTCTACTAAAAACACAAAATTAGCCAAGTGTGGTGGTGCATGCCTGTGATCCCAGCTACTTGGGGGGATGAAGCAGGAGAATCGCTTGAACCCGGGACACGGAGGTTGCAGTGAGCCAAGATCACACCATTGCACTCCAGCCTGGGCAACAAGAGTGTAACTCTGTCTCCAAAAGAAAGAAAAAAACAAAAAATCCTTGAAGAATGTGTTCTAATAGAATGTATTATTAAATTTACTCATTGTTTACTTGCTAGGTCTTGCATAATCAGTAAGAATGTTCTGTTGATTATTGTCTTTAATGCAAACCTTTGAACTACAAATAGTATAAGTTCCAGTTAGGTTCTGTCTGCACTGTCTCAGAAGACATTGCAACTTGGCAGGACTTGAGTGCAGTGTGACACAAGCAGCCTAGCACCTGGTTTCTTACAACAACCAGCTGTATTGAGACTATATGCAGTTGCCATCCCTACCTAAAGTGGGCACACAATTTAAAAGAATGAAAATAATGTAACCTCAAAGTCATACAAAACACTCCGTCATGGATGTGGACATGACCATGCAGATTCCTCTTCTTTTTCTTCCATGGCTATATGATGATTACACCAGAAAAAATTAAAAGGTATAAATCTACCAAGATATGAAAAGAAGATAGAGGTCATCAGTTGCTAAGAGATTCGACAAACTTTCAAAACAAGACAGAATAAATTATGCAGTATTTGCTAAAGCAAGGGATACTGCATCTTTGATCATGTGACCTGAAGAATCAGAACGAATGGATGGGGCACTCAGCCCAGCAGAAATCTGGGCAAACTTCCAAGTGCCAGATCCCGAGGAGATGAGCAGGAGATCTGGAGTTGAAAGGAGGGGGATTAATTGAATGTCTCAGTATGAAACAGGTGAACCTTAACCAATCCTTTTCTTGACCTGTTTGGGCTTCTGGACAAGTAAACCTGAGGTGAAATCTCCCACCTAGCAAGCTCTAGAGACCAGTGTCACCATTTAAGAGCTTCACGTGAAACACACACGCACTCACATATGCACATACAAGGACACACATTCTCACGCACATCCAATTGTAAAACAAAATGACAGTTATTTTAAGAAATGATGAGAATAAAAATTAGAGATCATATACAACATAGATATGTATTGAAACATCACATTGTACCCCATAAATATAGACAATTACAATGTGTCAATTAAAAAATAAATTCAGAACCAGGTGTGGTGGTGTGCGCCTGTTGTCCCAGCTACGGGAGAGGCTGAGGCAGAAGGATCACCAGAGGCCAGGAGTTCCAGGCTGCAGTGAGCTATGATCATGCCACTATCTTTCAGCCTGGGTGACAGATCAAAACCCCATCTTTAAAAAAATAATTAATTGTTAAAATGTGTTATTAATCCCCCAAAATAGCTTGTTCTGAAGGAAAAAAATATTTCATGGAATTTTATTTTAAAATGATTCTAATATATAGTTTCAGAGAGAATTATGAAAATACCACATCTACATGAAAAAAGGTAATATTATTTAAAAAGGAACAACTTAGGGCTACTGGAAATTTAAACCATGATATCCAAAGTAAAGAAAGTCAGAAGAGTCAAAGCAACGTTTATACATGAACTACCAATATTTGGGAGCTATGGGAGAAGTGTAACTGGAGAATTCATTTTCTTAGTAGATAGTTTTCAGATAGTATGCAAATGATTAAATAAACAGATAACATATTGTTGACATTATAGCAATGAGAGTAATACCAAGAAAGACATCTGGAACTAAAAGTGTTTCTTTTCATTACAAACCTTTTTGCACTATTCAATATTTTAAACAACAACAATGCATTATTTCCGTTTTAAAAATAAAAATCATGTAAAAAAACATAACATTTTTTATAAATCTCCATAGTATATCACATTTTAGGCTTTCAGATAAGACATAATTGATGTGATGATTAATCTCCGCGATCTCGAATTAACATTGCTTCATGTTTCTGTTATTTTTAGTACCTCTGAATCATTGTCATGAATTAAAACTAATATGCCTAAACCAGATAATAGAATTTGTATTCACAGGATGCTATAGAAAAAAATTATTATTATTACAGTTGTTGAATTCATCCTATTTCTTTCTTCCTACCAGCATCGCTTTTAAAGCCACAGAACGATCTCTCTGTTATTGCAAGGATGTGTGGAGTTGAAAGAAAGGGGGACATTGTTGGTTCATGTATCCTCTGTCTCAGCAACAAGGCAGGGAACTGCTTTTCCACTACATACTACAGTGAAGTTAATGAAACATCACACAGCTATAAGGAAGCCCTGCTAAAAAAGAGAACATGTTTTGCAGTCAAAACACAGGGTAAATTTTTTATTCATTTTCAAAAAGCAAAGAAGACAACTGGCAAGAATTGCTCCCAATAAGCAAAGAAGACAGCTGCCAAATACTGTGCTCGTTGGCTAAGAGCTTCTACATCAAGCTTGTGCTTAAATTATTTTTTTCTCAGAAAATTGTATTTCTAAACAAATAGTGTATATTATTGTTTTTCTTCACCAGTTTGCTGTTATATTTTAAAATATAGTTATGGGAAGCATTCTTGCACATCTAACAGGTAGTCAAGAAAAAAAAGAGATAAAATACATGCTCACAAGGCAATGACAGTGAGTTCGTCTGAAATGTATTTTCAGTTTTTAATTTAAAAATAATAATAAAAACCAGTGCTGTGTGGATGTCCTTGCCCAGAGGTTTCTGTATGAAAAGAAACTGAACTGAACAAAAAAAGTCTATAAGAAGTACCATTAAGGTAAACAAAGTTATTCCATTTGTATCAAAATAAATACTACAAAATAGACTGAACATGGGAGAGGAAATGTGGGATTTCGTTATCTATGTGGTCCTCTTCAAGAATCAGATAAATTTCCAGGTGAATTGATCTTTTGAAGACCAGTCCCATGGTCTTCACACTCTGACACTGTAGAATTAAGAAAACAGGTGGCAGAGGCTTCACGAGGACCTATCTGATTGGATTTATTTTCTCATTCATTCATTTATGTATCTACTTTAACAACAAATAATTATATCAAGCATCCTCTATGCCAGGAGTTGTCCTAAGCAATGGAGAATAAGGAAAAGGGTGGATGTACTTGGTCCCCATTGACTGAGTGCTCTGCACTGCTTTTATCATGGGTGGGGAAGACAGGAAAAGAAGGATCCCTGTCCTTGAGCTTCCTGTTCAATTGGCAGTCCAGACAGATTTACTATGGCCGGTGAGTGTGTAGTGAACTCCTATCAACAAATGCTTGTTTAGAGATCTCTCTACTTTAGACTTTGTGTCTGGGCCTGTAATATACCTAAAGATGGCCAATGGTAATATTCAAGATGTCTTTCATCGTCTTTCACAATTAGGTGTTTATCAGAAATATTTAAACATATTCAAGTCTCCCCCATCTTCAAACAAGTATAAACCAGCAAAAGATGGCCAGGGGCGGTGGCCCACACCTGTAATCCCAGCACTTTGGGAGGCCGAGGCGGGCGGATCATGAGGTCAGGAGATGGAGACCATCCTGGCTAACACGGTGAAACCCCATCTCTACCAAAAATACAAAAAGAAATTAGCCGGGCGTGGTGGTGGGCACCTGTAGTCCCAGCTACTCGGGAGGCTGAGGCAGAAGAATGGCGTGAACCCGGGAGGCGGAGCTTGCAGTGAGCCAAGATCGCGCCACTGCACTCCAGCCTGGGCAACAGAGAGAGACTCCTTCTCAGAAAGAGAGAGAGAAAAAAAGCAAAAGACAAAACAACCAATAAACTTGCCACTTGCTCTGCTCTTGTTCATTTTTCAGAGGGTGTGGGGATAGGACTGGGGGTGTTACTGTTTTCTCTCCTTCTTTAAAAGCCAAACTTGCCAAAAAGTTATTCTTTCCTACATTTCGCTTTCATTATTTCACCTCCTATTATTTTCTCTTTAATTCAATGTATCATACTTCTCTTTGGCCCTAATTATGACAAACAAGGATTCTTGCTAAAATCACTAATTACATGTTGCTGAACCCATGAGACATATTTTGTCTTCTCTTAACTTTATTTTTCAATAATACCTCAAATACTGCCATTATCTACTTCTTAAAATTTCCATCCTTTGTCTTCCATAACTGTGTAGTCTCCTCTTGCTTTGCAAGCTCTTTCTTAGTCTCTTATATCTCATTATTCTATACCAAGGCATTGGATATTGGCATTTCTTAGGCTCATTTCTGGAATTCCCTCTTCTTTTATGCTTCTGTGTTCTCCCTGGTATATCTTATCTATGTTTATGGTGCAGATTACTCAGTTCTGATGATTTCTAAATTATTATTTCTCTCACAAACCTCTTAATGACCTGAAGAGTTAGGTATACAATCTGGCAAAATGTTTCACTCAGACATTTTGAGATTCCATCAGAAGGAAGTGTCCCCAAACTGAATGTATGTTTTCCGTGGTGGTGTTCTCCTTCTCTCTGTTCATCTTTGTAAGTGACATCAACATTCATCCAGTTGTCCAAGATGGAAACCTGAATTATCCTAGAAACTTCTTTGTCCCTCCTTTCTTACATGCAACCCATAACAGAGGCCTATTGCTTTTATCTCATAAAGCTATTTTGAATGTGTCCACTTCTCTCTTTCTCCATGAAGACCCTTTTATATACAGTAATAAACACATTAGTGGTCTCTTATCATCAAATTCCATCTCATTAAAACTTATTGTTCATTTTATAGCCAGAGACGGCATATATGTATGCATATTTTATTGTTAATCTCCTGCTTGAAACTCTTACACTGTTTTTCAAACACCCAAACATGACCTGCAATTTTGCTGTATGAACCTTGGTGATGATGGAGATCTTGCCCGAGATTTGTAGGTTCTTGAGTTTATCATCTCTCTATTTGTTTCACCCATTCAATAAATAATTATTTAGTTCCTGATATATAAAAGGCATTGTGCTATACACTAAAAATATACTGCTGAGAAAGAAAGATAGCACAGAAAACCTTCATAAAAATTGTATTCTCAGGTAGAGAAGCAGTGGCGATGTAATTGTCTCATTTGTTACTCTGATAGAGGACACTGCCATAGAAAATAAAATCACTTCACTTGCTCTCATGAGACATCAGCTCCAAGTACTGGTGTGGTTTCCCAGAGCTAAGGATCACTGTAAAATGAGAGTTCCTCTTAGTCTTCGATAAAAGACCACTTGAGTGACCTGGATAGATCCTTCATTTTTCTGGAACCAGTTTGGTTTTTCCACATGTAATACACTTCCGTGTGATACTGAGGATGCCTCAAGTCCATCTTTGTGTACCACTCTCAAAGGCCAATGCAAATAAGGCAACATAACTGTAGAAAGTGTGAGTTCAGAAACTAGAATCTAAAATAAAGTAGGTATTCTCTATGGACGCAAAAATGTTTAAGATTTTTTGTTCCTTTCACACTCAAACTCTGGCCCATAACGCCCAATATTTTTCTAGTATTTGAATCATGTCAGAGCCCCTCCTTGACAGAGATGAGGTGGTGTGTAGGTGAGTAAAACATCTATATTTCATATCTAATATAATCACTTAGAGACAGAGAAGAGAGAGTAGTTAAATATTGTATAAAAACATGAGAAAGAGGAAAAGAGAATCATAATCAATATGTAGGTAAGCCCACTGATGGAATTCTTTTTACAAAAAACAAGAAACTCATATAATTGGAGTGGATGAAAAGAGATTTTGTTGAAAATAAAGATTGACATGTACTTAGGGACCAGATCATAATTATTCTGAGCAGCACATAAAGAAATATGGATTTTATTCAAAGGCAATTAAGAGGTTTATAGATTTTTTTAATAAGAGAGTGCAATAAGATAAAACCTAGGAAAACTGTTTAAAACTCAGACAATTAATATTTGTACTAGACAGTCAATGGAATATTTTATATTAAAAAAACTATTGTTTCCATTAGGGAAGCCTAAAGGCAAAATTTCAGACTAGAAGATGATTTTTGTATGTAGAATGAATGTAAATAATAAAGCATCCTGTTGGGCTACTCATCACAATTTCTAAATTTTACTGTTTGATTTAGCATATCCTTCCTTCTCCAAGCAGATCCTGAAATGTAGTCATTAGTTTTACCACTCTTGCCTCATTATTCTTCTCACTGTCTGGACATATCCTGGTAATCTCTATATTTGTATTTTAATCATTGAATTTGCCTCCTCCTGATTTTTGCTAATCAGTGAGTTTCTTCAAGCCTGCCTCAAACCACATTTTCTCATTTAACATTGACTAGCTTTATTTTGAATATCACCCTGTGAATTGCTTTTGTGTTTGTGCTTGTTGTTTCTACTTCAATTTTATTATGTCTTCTTGTATTTATTTCCTCATAGCAGTAAGTACAATGCTGGGCACAGAAAAGGCCCTTTGCCATCACATTAAATTAATAAATTATCTGTCACTTCTAAATTAATTATTTTAACTGGTATGAGTCATTGTATGATATTCAAAATAATACAAGTTGTCAGGATCTTGGAAAAATTTAAGATGTGGCTGAATGAATTAAAAAAATCAGGAAGCAAGAAAAAACAAAAACAATGATGTTTATCTCATTGTGTAAGTCTCTTCATGGTGGTTAAGTTAGACAAGAAATGTTCCTGAAAACTTTTATTTTCTAGTTAGTGCTATAGAAAAATAACACAGATTCCTAGTAGGCCTAAAAAGATTTCTGTGTTTTTATTTAAATTTTAATATAGCAAAGAGTTTAATTTCCACCCTATATAATCCCCAACATAGCATTTTCTTCTTTAGCTCTGGAAGCTACGCTCCTCCTCAGTTCCCACACTAATTAATTGATGCACTAATTTATATTTCAAAAATATGTAATTTCTCATAAACTCTGCTAGGATCAAAAAAAGAGCCAAATCACAGGGTGGGAGCAGTGGCTTACACCTGTACTTTGGGAGGCCAAGTGGGGAGTATTGCTTGAGACCAGGAGTTCAAGACCAGCTTGGGCAACATAATGAGACCCTGTCTCTACCATTTAAATAAATAAACAAACAAACAAATCACAGAACCTGAGCTGGAATCTAATAAGCTATTCTTATTATTTCTTAACATTTCAATTTTTTAGCAGCTATAATAATGAGTGAGATGATACTTTTGGCATTTATCTGCTAACACATTTTAAGATCCACCCTTCCTTCTTCCCCTTCTACCCAAATCTGGGGAAACTGAAAAAAAAGCTCAGTTGCTCTGGGAAATTCCAAGCATGCAAGACTCTGCCTTTGCACAAGAACTTTCACCCCAACCTCAACCCCAACTCCTCATTTACCATAAAAAGCTCAAGCCACCACTTTCCCATCCCTGCTCTCTAGACCTATTTTTAGATCAGCTTGGAGAATCTGATTGCTCTCCCCGAAAACCACACTATGTGAATAAAAATCTTCCCAAATTTTCTGTGTGTAGCATTATCAGTCTTGACATCCAAATCAGATTTTGGGTGGGAGTCCCTCTCATTTCTAGGGAGTGATATAACAATGGAGTTTTCTTACTTTTCAGACCTTTTCTCCAGAATAATTTTTTATTTTTCTTAAAGTAAGTCTATGATACTCTTCAGGGCTCTCATTTTCTTGAGGGTGCAGGTCCCTGATGAATTTCTTTATTTGTCGTCAGCTAAGTCAAGAGATATGATTTTAAAATAATACTTTATACTGAAATGTTATGTGTTGCTTTACTAGGGGTAATTTTTTAAAATAAGCTAGTTTGTTCTATGGCCAGAAGCAGAACACCCTGGCCATGTCTTAGAAACTATTGCAGTATCCTCCATCACTGACAGTACAAAAATATTTTCGGAGTACAGGAATTAATATTTGTTTCATAATTTATACATTTAATGTAAAATCCATCATAAAATACATATACATAAAAATTGGCCTAGCAATTTTCTATCAAACATCTGATAACATGTATTTTATTTCATAGGTATAGACAATCTGTTAATCTATATATGCATGTGCATTTGTACATATTTAGAAGTTGTATGTATAAAAAATAATTATGTTTTTTCCCAAAAAAAATTGCATAGGGAAAAGAATTTAAAGTTAGCTTATATCTTATATAAAGAAAGCAGTTTATAATAGCACAGGGATTTAGAAACCTAAAGGGCTAATAAGAATGACCAAAGTAAGGGAAACACTGAGTTTTATTCTTTCTACCAGGCTTTGAAAAATCTGTGTTTAAGTACTCTAATCTTGTCTTTTCACTTTCAGGTCTTCAGAAGCTTGTCTTTATTGGTAGTTCAGACCTGTTAACGGGACATGCAATACAATTGATGATCTCAATTTACCTGATTCTCTATTTTCACCTCTAATTTTTCTCTCTAAGACCTACATTCCAGTAACAGATTTTACTTCGATTCTCTAAAATGTGCTCTGGAATATAAAGCCCTTTCTTACACTATTCTTTGTGCTGGAAAGGAAAGTCCTTCTTAGGCCTACTAAATCCTACTCATAATTGAGCTTTGGACTTGGCCCTTCAGGAAAGAGAAAATCCCCAATATCTTTCCCAACAGCACCAGCTATCTCCTTTGGTATGTACAAGGCAAATTACATAGGCCTCTATTATAGTCCTTGCCAGGTCAAATAGTAGTTTTTTATTGATAAGTAGGTCTTCCATACTGTTCCCTTAAATCCAAATGGGAAGTCCTTATTTCACAACCATCAGTAAGAACCCTAGCACAACGCCTTGTACACACAGCAGATAACCAATAAATATTTGGGACCATATACAAAAATTAACTCAAAATGTATCAAAGACTTAAATGTAAGACCTGAAGCTATAAAAACCTTAGAAGAAAACATAGGAAAAACTCTTTTGGACATCAGCCTGGGTGGCATGTATGACCAAGTCCTCAAAAGCAAATGCAACAAAAACAGAAACAAATAGAACTTAATTAAACTAAAAAAGCTTCTGCATAGAAAAAAAGAAAAAAACGACATTAAAAAGATGGCATACAGAATGGGAAAAATTATTTGCAGACTATGCATGTGACAAGGGGCTAATATCCAGAATCTACAGGGAACTCAAATCACCAAATAATTAAAAAAAAAAAAAAAGCCAACAAAAAGTGGGAAAAGGACATGAATAGACATTTTTCAAAAGAAGACACAGCAGCCAACAAGCGGGTTAAAAAATGTTCAATATCATTAATCATCACAGGAATTAAAATTAAAATCACAATGAATTACCATCTCACACAAGTCAAAATGGCTATTATTTTAAAAGTCAGAAATCAACCGATCTTGTTGAAGAAGTGGAGAAAAGGGAATGCTTATACACTAGTATGGGCATGAAGATTAGTACAACCTCTAGGGAAACCAGTATGGAGATTTCTCAAATAACTAAATATAGAACACCATTTGATCTAGCTATCCCACTAGTGGATATCTACCTAAAGAAAAATAAATTGTTTTATCAAAAAGACAATTGCACTTATACATTTATTGCAGCTCTATTTACAATAGCAAAGCCATGGAATCAACTAAGTGTCTATTAATGGATAATTAGATAAAGAAAATTTGATATCTATCCATATATGTGTATATATATATTTTAGATAAACACACACACGCACACACATCCCATGGCATACTACTCAACCATAACAAAAAATAAAATCATGTATTTTGGAGCAACATGGATGGAACTGGAGGCCATTATTCTAAGTGAAATAATTCAGAAATAGAAAGTCAAATGCCACATGCTTTCACTTATAATTGGGAGCTAAATTATAGGTACTTATAGACATATAGAATGAAATAACAGACATTAAAAACTCCAAATGGGCCAAGCACGGTGGCTCATGCCTGTAATCCCAGCAATCTGGGAGACTGAGGTGGGGGGATTATGATGTCAGGAGATGAAGACCATCCTGGCTAACATGATGAAACCCCGTCTCTACCAAAAGTACAAAAAATTAGTCGGGTGTGGTGGTGGGCACCTGTAGTCCCAACTACTGGGGAGGCTGAGACAGGAGAATCACTCGAACCCCGGAGGCGGAAGTTGCAGTGAGCGGAGATCGCGCCACTGCACTCCAGCCTGGGTGCCAGAGCGAGACTCCATCTCAAAAAAAAAAAAAACCTCCAAATGGAGCAATAGTGCAAGTGGGATAAGAGTTGAAAAATTACTTATTGGGTACCATGTTCACTACTGGGGTAATGAGTACATTACATGCAGAGACTACACCACTACGCAATATATCATCTAACAAAACTGCACTTGTACTCCCTAAATCTACCAACAAAATTTTAAGAACATTCTCTTTTAATATAAGAGCTATATGAAATGGTTTCATTTATCTTTCATGAAAGCTTAACTTTTTAAATGTTGTATTAAGTACATTTGGATAGAGGACTATTTTGATGGAATTAATTTACTCAATAGCTTAACACAACACTCATTAGGTATTTTTCCTCTAGAGTCACAAATGCTTTCTTGATGATGGTGTCTAAAAGGGCGGAGGATAGGCTGTAGGAACCATAACCCTTCTCTTCTATGTTAAAAAGATTTAATATAGAAAGTCTCACTGCCATTCTTTCAAATGCCTCTTTATAGAGTTGGCTCTTAGCTGGTATCTTGGAACTTAGCTTTCAGGTTTCCCCCATACTCAGAACTGATAAGAGCGAATGACCATGTCTGAACTCTTTGTACAAAACAGTATGATTTATACTAAACATCTGTTTTTCTTGTGGCAGCCTGTAATTTATGCATGTGCCAGCAGGAGCTGCCTACTTGACTAGACCCCAACAAAAATCCTGAGTACTAAGTCTCTAATGACCTTCCCTGGCTGTCAAAATTTCACAAATGTCACAACTCATTGCTGGGGAAATTAAGTGGTTCCTATATGACTCTATGACTCCACTGGGAAAAACCCTTAGAAACGTGTGCCTGGATTCCCCAGGACTTCACCCTATGTGCTTTTTTTTTTTTTTTTTTTTTTTTTTTTTTTTTTTTTTTTTTTTTTTTGTCATTTTGCTTTAGGACAATATGCTGAGCCCACCTTGTGAATAATCTAACCAGGAGGGTCTTTGGAACCTCCAACAATTTCAAACCACCTCTTCCTCCCTAATACTTTCTTATTTTTGTCCTCACTTAAAGCCACCTTACATCTGCTCTCCAAACTTTATTTCCACTTCCTTTTTTTAATCTTCCTTTTTCTTTCTTCTCTCCATAGAAAACAGGACCTATTAGCTGTACACTTCCCTGAAACTTGATCCATTTACATATTCAATCTTACACTGAACTATGAAAACTCATTGATCTATTCAATAAGCATGAAACAGGCATTTGTTACATTCCAGGCTCTGGGAAACAAGCTCAGTAAGAGAGTCTTATTCAGCCACCTAAACCTTACATTCAAACGAGGAAAACAAATTAGTCAGAAAGCAATTACTTTGTTGTAGCTATATATTGCATTTCAAAAACCACCTCAAACGCTATTGGTTTCAAGTATCAATTTTATTTTGCTCATATTTTGTAGGTCAGACATTTAGGAGCTTTGCTGAACAATAGGTCTCTGGTGCATGTGGTGTCAGCTGCAGCCTCATGACCAGAAGACCCACTTCTATAATGGTTTTTTTTCACTTACTTGATTGACGTCTTATTGTCTCTTGGCTTCTCTCTTTCTGTCTTTACCTAGCATCTCAATTGCCATGCAAATATGGCTTAGGCTTATTACCACATGGTGAAACCAGGGCAAACACAATGCTTACACAGAGACTGGTGTCCAAGTAGCAGCAATCACAGCTGCCAGAGGCCTCTTAAAGGATTTTCTCATAACTGGCATAGTGTCAACTCTGACATGTTCTATGAGTCAAGTCAGTTGCAAGTCCTGCCCAGATTCAAGGAGTAGAGATATAGACCCCATCTCTTTATAGGGGTATGGCAAGTCACAGTGCAGAAGAGCTTATTGAATGGGAGCTACTGTGGCAGGCATTTGGGAAATGCAAACTACCCCATATTGCATTGTGGATCAAGTTTTACATAGATTTAAAAAATGGTTTGTCGGAGAACAGAGAACCTGCCTTAGAACAATGAAGTTCAGTAGTTTTCCTGGAAGAAAAATGGGTTTAATCCTATTGAAGGTACCAGAGGCGAATATGTTCTAGGCTAAGATGGCACTGAGGTAAGACCCAGAGGTGTGAATGAACATTTTTATTTCTAAATTTAAACAATTCCTGGAATTATCTTTTTTTGGAGAGTAGGTTTCAGTGGTGTGATGGGAGGTGCGGCTGATGAGGGTAACATGTAAAATGGGCTTTCTACAATCCCCTAGCACTGGGATCTGCAGCCATGTCCTGTAAAGGGCCAGAGAGTAAATATTTTAGGCTCACAACCCAAGAAACAGATCAAGGATATTGTGTAGGCAATTGTATAATCATTTACAGTGCAATGATTGTTTAAATGTAAAGATTATTCTTCACTTCCAGAGCTTAACAAAACAAGTGGTGGGCTAGATTTGCCCATGGGTCATAACTTGCTAACTCCTGCTGCAAAAGGTTTTGAATTTTAGTCTATAGGCAGTCATTAAAAAGGTTTTATTTAGCAGAAACATATAGTCAAATGTGAATTTTGAAAAGATCAATCTGATATCACCATGGGAATGGAGGCAAAACTAGTGACTGTATCTAGTTTCTGCTAGAGAAGACGTTGTTGAAGCAATCTAAGTGGATATGATAGTTATCAAAACTAAAAAAGTACATTGAGTAGAACTTTGTATCTCCTTTGAGATGCCATACATGGAAGTATGAAGAAACAGTGGTTAATCAAGAATAACTTGCAGTATCTTATGTATTTCTCATGTATAAAATTGGGCGTTACTCATGAAATGTCATTAAAAAAGAAGCCCAGGAGATGTAGGTAGAGATGATGGGTTATTATTTAAACATAACTAGTGATTTTTAAAGTCTGTGAATAAACCAGAGATGGAGATATATTTTATGTAGTTGTTCATTAGTGTGTGTTTATGTTTTGGGGAGAGCTCTTATTGGTTATAAAGATGTGGAAGTCATTAATCTATTAACAACAACTGAAACCACAGGAATGACTGGCCTTACCAAATGTAAGGATGCAAACTGAAACTTGAGTCTCCACATCTTTCCTACAATATTATTAGAAATGTATGTTTGTATTCCAGAATTGCTTAATTCAGAATGTCCCTTTTTAGCTTACATGTGGTTCTCCCTGGTAGCAACTTCATGCTTTAATTGCATTGATTCTTAGATTTCCGTTTGTTGCACTTACTTAGACAAGCCTTTTAGTGATTGATTTAAATCCTTCCATTTAACATAATGCACTTAAAATTTGTGTAGTTGTCTGTAATCTTAATATGTCTACACCCTAGATTGGTATTGATAACATACCTCATTTTCACTTATCTTTAATCTTTGACTTTCTGAAAAGGTATTTTAAATAAATGGCTCAAATCATGATAGGCAATTAGTTCCAGATTGCAAAGAATTGTCCCCAACTACATTTTAAAAATTATCATATGCTCTGTGTGACTGAGAATAGCAAAAGTGTCAGTTTTGACAGTAATGTTTCTCAGAAAGAAGAGACAAGAATGAGTCCAAAAGACTGTCTCACTTTTATAGTTCCTTATCATGCCAAATCACATAAGGCCTAGTATTGCTAGTGAGCTAAATGGAGGTCCTATAAATTAATTTTCTTGTATACACTTGTTCTTACAACAAATATTGATCAAGCAACTTCTGTATTAGTCTTACAATATCTTCATATATAATTCCACAGGGTCAAGCTGATATTCTATACTAAGTTGTGGCCTGTTTGGTTTTATTTTAGCCACGTTTTGTAATGTGACCCAAACATAATCCTTGAAAAGAACACAAAATATGTAGAAATCTATAGTAAGTGGAAATCTATGGTATAAAAGTGATAAATGCCTACAAGCCATGAAAATATTCCCTTTCACCCTGAGACTTGCATATTGCACAGGTTGATAACTACTGGTCAGTGATTCCTTCCTTGGCACTGAAGTATGTTCTGGATGTTTTAACAGATGAAGGTCAGACTTATTTATATGGAAGAAAATGAGTCAGATGTTGTGTATCGGAAATAAACTCTAATTAGTTTCCAAAATGTGATGTTTATAAACAAATGCAACTTCTAATTATAAAGTACTGTTTTTTTGGCAATCCTTGGAACAGTTATTTTCATTAACTGTTATTGAGTGGAAGACCACATAACATTAGAGCCATTAATTGGCACAATGAAAAATAGATTTGACTTTCCTTCTCAATGAAACCAGAAATCTTGAGAGAGTTGTACTAACTAAACAATTGTTTGAGAACTCCTGAGAAAGTAGTTTATAGTCAGGTAGAAGGTACATAGGACCAGACTAGTATAAGAAATTTGTTTTATTAATACTAAGCAAGCATATTGGCCCATTAAATTTCTATAGTAAAAATATTTATGTGTAAAAATAGGAATAATCATGTAGCAGAAGGAATGATGTTTCAACATTCCATGTATCTTCAAATCTTCTGTTTTGAGTATCCATCATTTACTGGGCTTCGCCAATATCAAGATTTGTCTCTTTGTGTTTGAAACATTAGTATTTGACATTTGTTTCCTCCTTTCTGTCCAAGTAACTAGTGCTTATAACTAATGGGCACTGGGCCTAATACCTGGCTGATGAAATAATCTGTACAATAAACATGCATGACGTGAGTATATCTATAACAAACCTGTCCTTTCTGCCCTCTTCAGTGTGTCTTTTCCTGTTTCTGTGCTACATTCAGGTACTATAATTTCTCATCTACTTTTGATAGGTCTTGTGAAGATATTTTCATGTATGTATAGTTGTTCAAATTGATGTTTCTGTGGGAGTACTAGCAATGGAATGCCCTACTCTGCCATCTTGCTGATGCCTGATCTCTGTTTTTTCTTAAACCTTGGAATACAGTATTTAGAAACTGAAGATGAGTGGATACTGCTTCCTGAATGACACATACAGATTATGACTTGACTAAGAAATATCATTATTGATTAAGCCATTGACATTAGGGGATGCTTATTTCAGCATTTGTCATTACTTGCTCAGACTAATGCAACTTTTCACTTGCCATTATTAGAGTAGAAACTGAGTAACTGTCATGCTTATTTGCAGATGTGTATCAGATTTACCTGGACACTGTTGAAGAGAATGAACATCTAGCCCAGTCCAATTAAGTTGACGGTGAATGCATAATGGGCATGTGTGTGTCTCAAAAAACTTACATATACAGTAGTCCCCCATTATCCAAGGGTCATACATTCCAAGACTCTTAGTGGATGCGCAAAGCCACGGAAGGTTGTGAACCCTATATGTACTATGTTTTCTCCTATATACGTACCTATGATAAAGCTTACAAATTAGGCACAGTAAGAGATTAACAATAATAATAATAAAATGAAACAATTATAACAACATCCCAGCATCACTACTCTTGTGCTTTAAGATCATAATTAAGTAAAATATGGAACACAAGCACTGTGATACCAAACAGTTGATGTGATCAACAAGATAGCTACTATGTAGCATCTATAGCATTGTTATGTTAAACGAAGGGATGAATGGAACAGGATGGGGCAAGATTTCATCACATGACTCAGAAGAGTGCACAATTTAAAACTTATGGATTGGGATGGGCATGGTGGCTCATATCTGTAATCCCAGCACATTGGGAGGCCAAGGGAGGTGGATCACCTGAGGTCAGGAGTTTGAGACCAGCCTGGCCAAAATGGTGAAATCCCATCTCTACTAAAAGTACAAAAATTAGTCCGGCGTGGTGGCGGGCACCTGTAATCCTGGCTACTCAGCAGGCTGAGGCAGGAGAATCACTTGAACCCAGGAGGCAGAGGTTGCAGTGTGCCGAGACCGCGCCACTGCACTCCAGCCTGGGCAACAAGAGCGAAACTCTGTCTAAACAAAACAGAACAAAACAAAACAAAACAAAACAAAAAGGCCTTATGGATTGTTTATTTCTGGGATTTTCTATTTAATATTTTTGGACCACAGTTGCTCATGGGTGACTGAAACCACAGAAAGTGAAACCACAGATAAGAAAAGGCTACGTAATTCTGATCCTTATTTATGGTCAGGAATTTCTCTCTAAACCTCTTATCTTAGGAGTATATTATCCTTCATAATGACCAGCTTAAATCAATCATTTCAAATTCATAATATATATATGCGCAGCTATCACTGCAAGACTTGGTATTCTTATAATTTAAAATAATTATGATTGACTTATTCCAGGTCAAAATTCTAGGTAACATGCGTCATGCACAGTAATTATCAGAAGTAACCTCAAATAAATATTTTAGATAAAAGGAAAATCCAATCTAATATGGCCACCTGGCCCACCACTTTGCTGGTTTACTCAGTTTTGTAAGATGCAATTTAGACTTACATATCTTACATTTACTTTTCATCTTAAAAATTTCTGCCAAATGGCAGGGCGCAGTGGCTCACGCCTGTAATCCCAGCACTTTGGGAGGCCAAGGTGGGTGGATCACGAGGTCAGGAGATCGAGACCATCCTGGCTAACACGGTGAAACCCTGTCTCTACTAAAAATACAAAAAAATTTAGCTGGGCGTGGTGGTGGGCGCCTGTAGTCCCAGCTACTAGGGAGGCTGAGGCAGGAGAATGGAGTGAACCTGCGGGGCAGAGCTTGCAGTGAGCTGAGATGGCGCCACTGCACTCCAGCCTGGATGACAAAGAGAGACTCCGTCTCAAAAAATAAAATAAAATAAAATAAAATAAAATAAAATAAAATAAAATAAAATAAAATAAAAAATAATAATGAACAAATTTAGCCTGCTTGATATATGATATAAAGGAAGGCAGTTTTCTTAATCCTGTATTTCATCTCAGAAACTGACTACATCTGTTGAGGACACAAAAAGACAAGGAAATATTGGGATGACAAGGCTATATAAAATATCTCTGATGAGTCAGTGGGTCCAAAATATACCTACATAATACATAAAGATACAGATGGAAAATCCCATATGTAAACTGCAGGTTAAATCATCAAAAGCATCCTTTATTAATTTACGTTTTTATCCATTCAAAATTCAAACATATCTATTGTGTAACTCCCACTTTTCAGGTCTAGAACTTGATAGTAGAACAATGACTATAGCGTCTTTCCTTTTTAATGAGATAGAGTTCACAGTATGTTTGCCATCTTGTATCAAAGAGTTGGCAAAGAACTTAACAGTAAAGAAAGATGTTCTGACCTCAAGTTTGGAGAAAACGAGTTGTAGGTTCTGGGACCCATCGAAAATAGTCCATTCTTTGTTTAACAAAGACAGTATCAGGATAACAAGACAGGAGCTCAAGCCAGGAAAAATTTGAAAAAGAACTAAAATATGAGCCCATACACTTGTTTTTTGCGATTGTTTATGCTATTGTTTATGTTTATTGTTCACAAATAATTTTTTAAAATCAGCACTAGAAAAATAATTTTAAAAATTTGGAAAAGAAGAGAAATAGTGATTAACTTGTGTAGGTAGTGTGTTAAATGGCTGTAGTCTTATGGGTTGGAAGGCTGTGGGAAAAAAGGCTCAATCAGAATCGTGATTACCGTTTGTATGCAAAAGAAAAATGGGATGAAATCAAGAAGGAGAACATTTTACATTGTTGTAAGTGTGGGGGTAATTTTTAATGAGTTGAAGTGTAGTTTTATGCAAAGATATATCAGAACTGAGTGTTTTGTATTCCTGAGTTGTACATGTCAAAGTCATCAGTAAAAACTTTTAATTTTGAAGTGTGTGACAGAGGATAACAATTGTTAACAAAGGCCTTTAGACAGTCACATACATCCATGGGAGATCACTAACAATGCGATGGGTTTCTCACCTGGTTCTATGCAAAATCAGTAGGTATGTGTTACCTTATTAAGGTAAGTAAAACTTGAGCAGTCATGACAACCTGCTTTCTTTATTTTGAGACTAGTCTAGATCACAGCCACTGACTCCACCTGATTTCTCTCATAGCTCTTGTCTCTGTCAGTTTATCAAGTTGGAATGTGTGATGTCCTACTGCATAAGATTAAATGGTATAATTCATGTGGAAGCTCTGAAAGCTGTAGACTGCATATTAGTTATTGCACTGCATTATTCATGAACAAATGTGATGTTTCAGACCAAACAAGCTGGACAGTAGGTTGCTTATTATTTTTGTTGGCACTAAGAATGAATCTCTGCTTAGTATTTTCCCAAACAAGTTGCTGTAGGAGCCCATATTTGGGGAATTAGAGATTATCCCTCCAGGGAAAACAAGTGTTCTACTTGAAAATCCTCTTGGGAAGTTAACACATTAAGTAAGCTACCACCCATTTTCATTTTAGAATAAAATAGTGTATTTTTCTTTCCCTTTGATAGCAAAATATTGAAGAATTTAAGATGCTATAGGACAAAATTCAGTAAGTTTGTGCAGCAGTATAGACTTTTCTAGAGAGAGAAAGAGTAGATTAATGCCCCTGGGCAGCAGGAAAAAATTAGTGTGAATGAGCCCTGGTCAGTCAGGAGAATCCTCTCTGCATCTTGGCCTTGCCACCAACTGCTTTTATAACCTTGGAGGTATCTACCATTCATTCGAGATGTGCACATTTTAATAGCAATATTGCCAAAGTTTGAAAATTCTAAGCAGTTTAGAATATACGAGAACATTCTAAGGAGTATTTACCTTTGTGCAAATAATGTAATCATACACAGTTTTAAGGTCATTTATTTCCCTAAACTTTACATTTCACATCTACTAGTTCTAACAGTATATGAATTTCCATTTTGTCTATTGTTTTAAATTGATTATTTATTCAAAATCCTGAAGTAAAATTAAACCAGGCTAATTATTAATATGTTATTGCTTTATATTAAATACAATCGAACCTTCTTAAACAGTAAATACAAATTATTTTCCAGATAATTACATTTTTAAAAAGGATT
Source organism: Theropithecus gelada (assembly GCF_003255815.1). Classification (NCBI taxonomy): domain Eukaryota; kingdom Metazoa; phylum Chordata; class Mammalia; order Primates; family Cercopithecidae; genus Theropithecus; species Theropithecus gelada. Next base: position 104,263,982 of record NC_037681.1, read on the forward strand.
CAAATAAAACTTAGTAAACATTGCTTCCATGATTAGATGAAAATAAGTAAGAAACATACAGATTAAGTGGCTTTAAAGAAAAATAAAAGAATCACTACAGGAAGAAGCCTTTTTGGTTTTAAAGTTTAAGATGTGGATAACACTAAATTTATCCTAGTTAGCATGTGCTTTTCACATTAAACGAAAAAAGCAAAACTAAAATTTTTACAAAGAATTTTTTTCACATGCATTTTTTACGTTTATCTCTGATGTTTTGATTAGATTGATTTGATTGAAAAAAATATGTTTTACAGTAATTTTTTTCAGAAGAAATTCAGCTTTACTTTACATATGTTATTTCTTCTTTAAGCCATTTCTCTGTCCTCTTCCTTAAGCCACTCTCTTATGTTTCACTGTTTCCTGTTATACCTCATTGGGTTCTGATTACGAGGCAAAGATCAAGTAGTCAAAGGGAGGAATTCAAATTTTAGATTTGCTTTTTTTGTGCATCATTTACTACCATGTTCCCTCATCCCACAGAATGTACTGTGTTTAAGGTCTTGTATTATGGCTTTTCCAGTTTTGTCAAGGCATAATTGAGAAATAAACATTATATCCATTTAAAGTGTACTCTTAGTTGGATGCAGTGGCTCACGCCTGTAATCTCAACACTTTGGAAGGCCAAGGTGGGTGGATCACAAGGTCAGGAGACATACAAAGATTAAATAACTTTGCCCAACCATCTAGCAGTGTCATAGAACTGATAAATAAAATGTTTAGATCAATCATAATGATTAATTCTGACACCAAAGTCTATGCTCTGGTCCTTTAAATATATAGATATACATAGATAGACCTGTAGATATAGATATAGATACAAAGAGAATTTAGGTACTTAAAGATATAGATGCTAATATATAATTTTCATTATACAAGTAATACTTCCTTCTTTTTTTTTTTTTTTTTTTTTTTTTTTTAGACAGAGTTTCACTCTGTTGCCCAGGCTGGCTGGAGTGCAGTGCTGCAATCTTGGCTTACTGTAACCTCCACTTCCCAGGTTCAAACGATTCTCCTGCCTCAGCCTCCCAAGTAGATGGGACTACAGGCGTATGCCACCATGCCTAGCTAATTTTTTGCATTTTAGTAGAGACAGGATCTCACCATGTTAGCCTGGCTGGTCCTGAACTCCTGACCTCAGGTGATCCACCCACCTCAGCTTCACAAAGTGCTGATATTACAAGCATAGCCACCATGTCCAGCCACAAGTAATACTTCCTTAATGTGAAAAATTTGTAAGATAAGGATGAGCTAAAAGAACATTAACAATAGAGGACACTTTTGCAATGGCAGAGTAAAGTGCTCTAAAAGTCCACTTGAGATAAGGACAAAGAAAATAGTGGCAAACGCTCCAGCCTGGGTGACAGAGCGAGATTTCATCTCAAAAAACAAAGCAAAACAAAACAAAACCCACAACTCCAGAAATTTACTAAATACTTGCATTTATCTGAAGAGTATTAATTTTAAAAAATGACTGGATCTATGTAAGAGCAGCTAGCTTTGTAACATTTTAATCTACCCAGACCCTATCACCCTCCTTCCAATTTTTCAGTAGCTGTGAAAACCAGCAAACTCACAACTAGAATATCAACGAAAACAAGCAGCCTGGGACACTGGAACAGGCAGGTGGGTTTGGTTCTCCCCAGAAGTCCTATCACCAGAAATGTTTCTCTCTTTGATCTGACAGACAGCTAACCGAAGAGCTCTGTTCCCAGAACTCGGCATTACTTGTGCTGATCCAGAATGCTCTCTCTGCAAATAGTTTTACCGTGTGCATTTGTCAAGAAACAATCAGCAGCAATAGTTTAAGATTTACAGCAGCCAGCTGGGCACAGTGGCTCATGCCTGTCATCCCAGCACTTTGGGAGGCTGAGGCAGGCAGATCACGAGGTCAGGAGTTCGAGACCAACCTGATCAACATGGTGAAACCCCATCTCTACTAAAAATACAAAAATTAGCTGGGCCTGGTGGTACACGCCTGTAATCCCAGCTACTTTGGAGGCTGAGGCAGGAGAATTGCTTGAACCCAGGAGGCAGAGATTGCAGTTAGCGAGACTGTGCCACTGCACTCCAGCCTGGGCAACAGAGTGAGACTACATCTCAAAAAAAAAAAAAAAAAAAAAAAAGATATACTGCTGCCTGAAATGATAACACCAATTGAGTCTACGAAAGTCTACAACGTTAAAAGAAAATCTGTGGAATAAGATGTCCATGGCCGGGCGCGGTGGCTCAAGCCTGTAATCCCAGCACTTTGGGAGGCCGAGACGGGCGGATCACGAGGTCAGGAGATCGAGACCATCCTGGCTAACACGGTGAAACCCCGTCTCTATTAAGAAATACAAAAAACTAGCCGGGCGAGGTGGCGGGCGCCTGTAGTCCCAGCTACTCGGGAGGCTGAGGCCGGAGAATGGCGTGAACCCGGGAGGCGGAGCTTGCAGTGAGCTGAGATCCGGCCACTACAGTCCAGCCTGGGTGACAGAGCGAGACTCCGTCTCAAAAAAAAAAAAGATGTCCATAAAAGTTTTGAAAAACACTGACATATTGTTGAGAATCTATATGACCACACTCATGTCCAGGGCTGTGTGCACGTCCATGAAAAACTGAAGACGTTCCTAGTGTCTCACCTCCAACTGACATTAAATCTCTGCACAAGGAGAAAATGAAGACTAAGACAGAGATGTTAGCTGCCTGTTGAAGAATTAAAGAGGTACCACAATACACAAACAGACTGGGAAAATGATGTATCCAAGATATTTGAGGAACAGCTGTGCAATCATGAGATGTCCAAAAAGTTACCCAAGTGGAGATTTTAGTGGTTGCATAAAAGAACTCATTAAACTTTACATAGTAGTCTACTAAAGTCACTAAACAAACAAAAAGCAACAAGAAAAAAATAGCAAAAGCAACAAAACTTGGGGATCTGATTACTAGGATTGACATATGTTATTTAAAATGGGTAGTTTAAACAAAAATGTATGAGAACTATGAAGAAACAGAGTAATATGGGCTATACAGGGAATACAGAGATGCAGGAAAGCTGTCGCTAACAACCATCTTCGAGGAGAACTAGACGTTAGACTTATGAGACAGATTTTAGTGCCATTATTATAAATATGTTCAAAGAACTAAAGGAAACAGTGTCAACAGAATTGTAGAATAGCATGAGAATAACTCATCACATGAAGAATACTGATAAAGAGATAGAAATTATAAAAAGAGAAACAAGTAAAATTTTGGAGCTGAAAATTATGACAACTGAAATATAAAACAAAATGAAACAAATAACAACAACAAAAACTCTAAAAAAGCACTCATCAGCACATTGAAACTTGAAGAACACAGATTGGTTTTTTAAAAAATACCTTGAATTTCAGTCTGAGGAACAGAAATCAAAAAGTGAGAAAAAAATTAACGTAGCCTTAGAGACTACCAGGCACTATAAAACATACCTGCATATGCAAAATAATTGTGTCAGAAGGAGAGAAAAGAGAGCGAGATAAGGGGATAAAGAAAGAATATTTGAAAAGAAAAAGTCTGAAAACTTCCCAAACATGAAAGACAAACCTACACACCTAAGAAGCTAAATAAAATCCAAATAGGGTAAATTCAAAGAGACCCACACTGAGATACATCATAATCAAACTGTTGAAATCTAAAGACAGAAAATATTGGTTTTCTGTTTCTTTGTTTTAGCTCCTGGCATTCCAGTTACTTTGTGTCAAAACACTAGCTGGATACACAACACACAAAAAAGAATACAGTATTTGTAAAAATAATCAGGAAAGGTCCCTAAACAACCATTAACAATTTAAAAGACAGAGAAAAATCTTAAGTGTCCCATTTTATTTTATTTTACTTTTCTTTCTTTCTTTTATTTATTTATTTATTTTTTTTATTTTAGACAGAGTCTTGCTCTGTTGCCCAAGCTGTAGTGCAGTGGTGCAGTCTTGGTTCATTGCAACCTCCACCTCCCAGGTTCAATAAATTTTCCTGTCTCATCCTTCTGAGTAACTAGGATTACAGGTGCATGCCACCACGCCTGGCTACTTTTTTGTCTTTTTAGTAGAAACGGGGTTTTTATCATGTTGTTCAGGCTGGTTTTGAACTCCTGACCTTGGAATCCACCTGCCTCAGCCTCCCAAAGTGTTAGGATTACAGGCGTAAGCCACTGTGTCCGGCCTCAAGAGTCCAGTTTTCGACAAAAAATTGCAAGGCATACCAAGAGAGAAAAATATGGGCATTTTCTCAAGGAGGCAAATCTCTTAAGAACATAAATGCAAAATCTCAACAAAATACAAAAAAGTTGAATCTAGCAACTTATAACCATTATCATATACCATGACCTAATGTCCAGGCCCGGCCTGTTTTTCAATTTTATATGAAAATGTAACTGCTCAATGGGTTCACCTTGCCCACTTCCTAGACAGAGCATATTTATCAAGACAAGGGATTTGCAATGGAGAAAGAGTAATTCACACAGAGGAGGCTGTGCAAGAGACCGGAGTTTTGTTATTACTCAAATCAGTTTCCTGAAGCATTCGGGAATCAGAGATATTAAAAATAACCTGGGCTAGGCACAGTGGCTCATGCCTGTAATCCCAGCACTTCTGGAGGCCGAGGTGGGTGGATCACCTAAGGTCAGGAGTTCGAGACCAGCCTGGCCAACACGGTGAAACCCTGTCTCTATCAAAAATACAAAAACGTAGCCAGCCGTGGTGGTGAGCACCTGTAATCTCAGCTACTCAGGAGGCTGAGGCAGGAGAATCACTTGAACCCAGGAGGCAGACGTTGGAGTGAGCCGAGATCGTGCCATGGCACTCCAGTCTGGGCAACAAGAGTGAAACTCAGTCTCAAAACAAAAGAAAACAAAATAAAAAACAAACAAAGATAATCTGGCGAGTAGGGCATTGGGAAGTGGGGGATGCTGATTGGTCGGTTGGAAATGGAATTATAAGAGGTCAAAGTGAGGTTTTCTTGATGTCTTCTGTTCCTGGGTGGGATGACAGAACTGGCTGAGCCAGACTACTGGTCTAGGTGGTATCAGCTGACCCAACCAGAGCAGGGTCTGCGAAATATATGAAGTGCTGATCTTCGATTTTACAATAGTGATGTTATCCCCAGGAGCAATTTGGGGAGGTTCAGGCTCTTGGAACCAGAGGATGCATGACCCCTAAATTGTAATTTCTAATCTTGTAGCTAATGTATTAGTCCCACAAAGGCTGACTAGGCAAGAAGTGGGTGTCTTAGGGAAAGGGCTATTATCAGCTTTGTTTTCGAGTCAAAGCATGAACTGTATTCCTTCCCAAAGTTAGTTCAGCCTACGCCCAGAAATGAACAAGGACAACTTAAAGGCTAGAAACAAGATGGAGTTGGTTAAGTCTAATCTCTTTCACTGTAGTAATTTGCTCAGTTACAATTTTTGCAAAGGCAGTTTCAAAAAATGCAAGGAACCCAGAATATATAAAATTATCTTGTTAAAAAGCTAATTGGGATAACTTACATTTCCTGATTTCAAAACTCACTACAAAGCTATAATAATCAAGTCAGTGTACTACTGCATAAAGATAGATACAAAATCAGTGGGAAAGAACTGACAATCCAAAAATTAATCCTCACATTTAAGGTTAAATTGTTTTTGCAAAGGTGCAAAAACAATTCAATGGGAGAAGATAGTGTTTTCAAATGATTCTGGGACAACTGAATTCCCACACCAAATATAATAAATTGGGATCCCTACTTCAAATCATATACAAATAATTAACTCAAAATGAATCAAAGACATAAACATAGATATAAAATTATAAAATTCTTAGAACAATACACATGAGTAAATCGTCATGACCTTGGATTAGTCACTACTTGCTCAGACATGATATCAAACATATGAGTGACCAAAGATAAACAGGCAAATTGGATTTTATTAAAACTAATAACTTTGGTGCTTCAAAGGACATCCTGAACAATGTGAAAAGAAAGCCCACAAAATAGGAGAAAACATTTGTAAATCATATATCTGGAAAAGGACTTGTATCTCAAAATGAGGAAATAGCAGACAAACTCCAAATGAGGGACACTCCATTAAAACAAGAGGAATGGAGACTATATTCTTCAAAAATCTCAATGTTCTAAAAGAATAATTGTGTAAATGTTACAGTCTAAAGGAGACTAAAATGATGTGGTACCTAAATGCAATACCTAGTCCTAGACTGGATACTGTGCTAAAGAATAAAAAATACTACAAAGGACATTACTGGTCACTGACAAAATTGGAATATGAATGTTAAATTAGATCAAAGCTTTGTATTAATGTCAAATTTGATCCAGTTAATAGCTGCAAAAATAACTCTTAAAATCAACAATAAAATGACAATAATCCAATTTAAAAACAAGTAAAGAATTTAAGAAGAGGTTTCTCCAAAGAAGATATACCATGTCAAATAAGCACATGAAAGTTGTAAAACATCATTAGCCATTCATCATCATCATTGCATTTGCAAAAATGCAAATCAAAACCACAAATGAAAAACAGCCAGTTCACACTTACTAGCATGGCTGTAATTTGAAAAATGGGAAAATAACAAGTGTTGGTGAGAATGTGGAGAAACTGGAACAATTACACATTGCTGTGGAGAATGTAAAGTGGGGCAGCCTCTATAGGAAACAGTGTGGCAGTTTCTCAGAAAGTGTTTAAAGAGTTATCATACAGTTCAGAAATTTCATCACTAGGTATATGCCCAAAATAATTGAAAACATATGTCTGCAAAACACTTATACATGAAAATTTATAACAGCATTTTTATAATAGCCAAAAAGTGAGAAAAATCCAAATGCCTATGAACTGATAAATAAATAAACAAAATACTGTATATTCATGGAATGAAATATTATTCAGCTATAAAAAGAAGTGCTAAGAAATGCCAAACTAAGACATGGACAAACCTTAAAACTACCATGCTATGTGAAGGAAGCCAGACACTTAAAGGCCACATATTGTATGCTTTCATTTACATGAAATGTCCATAATAGGCAAATTCATAGAAACAGAAAGTAGATTAGCATTTCCTATGAGCTGGAAGGAGGGTCAGAAATGCCTGCCAATGGATATTAGGGATTTTTTTAGGAGGCTATGAAAATTTCTGAACTTAGAGTGGTGATGGTTGCACAACTCTGAATACACAAAAAAATGTCAAATATTGTATTTTGTAAGGTGAACTTTATGGCATGTGGATTATATCTCAATAAAGCTTTTAAGAAACAATAGACAAATAAAAAGAAAACAAAACAAAAAGAATACCAAAATCAATGACAAGGAGAATTATTTCTTACTCACCTCCAACTTTTCTCACTCCAGGCATTATTCTTTTTTGTTTAGCTCTATGAAATATAATTGATATACACAAAATTGCACATACTTAATATATACATTTTGATAAGTTTGAACATATGTATAGACCCATGATACCACCACCACAATCATAATACTAATCATATCTGTCAGCTCCAAAAATTTCTTTGTGTTCTTTCTTGTTCTTTCTGTTGTAAGAACGTTTCAAATGAGATGTGTCCTTTTAACATATGTTAAAATGTACAACAATATATTGTTAACTATAGGCACCATGTTGTACAGAAAAATCTTAAAATTATTCATCTTGCATAACTGAAACTTTACATCCAATGAGCAAAGATTCCCCATGTCCTTCTTACCCCAGCCTCTGGCAACTAATATGCATTTCCCTGCTTCTATGAGTTTGACTATTTTTGACTTATTTTTTTCTATGAGTTTGACTAGTTTGACTTATTTACATAAGGTATAGATACCTGATGTAAGTGGAATCATGCAATGTTTGTCCTGTAACTCACTTATTTCATTTAGTATAATATTCTCTATGTTCATTCGTGTTGTCACAAATGGTAGTGTTTCCTTTATTAAAGCTAAACACTATGCCATTTTAAGCATATACCATATTTTTAAATCCATTCATCTGTTGGTGGGTTTTTAGTTGTTTCCATATCTTGGATATTGCAAATAATGCTGTAGTGTACATGGAAGTACCGATATTTCTTCAGGATCCTGATTTCAGATCTTTTGAATATATACCCAGAAGTGAGATTGTTCACAAAACAAAGAAAAGAAAAAATAAACCTTAAGAATAAACTTGTTATGATGTGAAAACTATAGTTTTCACTGAAAATTATAAAACATGGATGAAAAAATTTAAGCACAAATATAAGAAAAATATTTATCTTTGTTGTAAAGATACAAATAAATGGAAAGGGACCCCATCTTCATGAGACAGAAGAGTTAATTTTGTTAAAATGTCCTCATTACTCAAAGCAATCTACACATTCAATGAAATGCCTATCAAAATTCCAATAACATTTTTCACAGAAATAAAAAAAACCTAAAATTTAAATGGAACAACAACAAAAAAACCCCATATACCAATGTGATCTTAAGAAGAAGAAAGTTGGAGGCATTATACTTTCTGCTTTCAAAATATTACAAAGCTATGATAATTAAAACAGTATGGTACTGACATTAAGACAGACATAAAGATCTATGAGACAGCACACAGAACCAGAAACAAACTCTCACATACATTGTCAATTGATCTTTGAGAAGCATTCCAAGAACACACAATTGAGAAAATATATTTTCTTCAGTAACTGGTATTGAAAAAATGAAACATCCACATGCAAAGAATAAAATTAGACAATTATCTTACACCATGCACAAAAATAAACTCCAAATAATGACATAAACCTAAGATCTAAAACTATAAAACTACAAAACTCCTAGGGGGAAAAAATAGAAACTTGGGGGGAAAAAAAGAATCTCAGGGGAAAAAGCTTCTTGACATTGGCCTTGGTAATGATTTTTGGATATGACATTAAAAGCACAGGGGAAAAAAAGCAAAACATTACAAGAGGGACTACATTAAACTAAAGATCTTGTGCACAGCAAAAGAAACAATCAATGGAGTAAAAAGACAACCTATGAAATGGGAGAAAATATTTTCAAACAATTCATCTGATAGTTAATGTCCAAAATACAAAAAAAAAAAAAAAAAAAAAAAAAAAAAAAACACCTACATCTCCATAGCAAAGCAAAACAAAATACAAGTAACCCAATTTTTAGAAAGGACAAAAGACTTCAATAAGCATTTCTGGAAAGAAGAAAGACAAATGGCCACCTGATTTAGGTTTAGGAAAAGGTGTTCACCATTGCTAATCATCAGGGAAATGCACATTAAAGCCACAGCAGTATCACCTCATGCTTTACCTGATAGGGTAGATATTATCCACACCCACACCTACTTACGAAGAAAAAAGTATTGGCAAGCATGTGAAGAAATTAGAACTCTTGTACACTGCTGGTGACAATGAAGAATGATGCAGCTATTATGGAAAATTGTATGAAGGCTCTTCAAAAATTAAAAAAATAAAACTACCAGCATCATTCTTAGGAAATAGATTCCCTGGTGTTTTTTATGCATCCACATATTTCCTTAGCTAGAACATGAAATATATGTGTTATTTTTCACACTGATTGTTTTCAATGTGGTATTCTTTTCCTAAATGATATCTCCCAAACATATTTTCCTTTCTTTAAATTTAGGTCACCTTCTCTGTAATTCTGGGGCCTATTAAGAGCTTGGCAGATAATCAATATTTTGCAAATGTTGAACCAAATGAAAGCAATATACTTTAGTCTCAGCCTGTGTTAACTCATTGATGACTTTGGATGAGTTAGTTGTATCATCCTACTCAGCCTCGGTTTTCACATCTTCAAAATGTGGATAACAATAAATCATTTCCACAGTTTTACTGTTTAGATGAAATGAGATCATAACTGAGGACCTCTGTTCTGATTTTTTTTTATTCACTCTATCTCTAAAATATATTCAAATATCAATATCAATTGTGGATAAACCTCATTGCTAATTCTTTCATTTCCATTACTATGCTTAATTATTTTTACAAACACGTATTGTGCTAATGATATGCTAGATTTAAGTACTTTATACATTTTAACAAACTGCGTCTGCCTAATTACCCTACGAATTGGGTTCTATTATACCTATTTTATAGATGAGTACATTGAGACACAGATAAGCTGCGTAGGTTCATGCCATGATTCATAGAGTTTGGATTTAAATCCATTCATGGTGTTTAAACACTCCACCATTCTGTCTCTTGGCTGGAAGAAACATATTCTCAGGATATCCAGCAAATATTTTTATAAAATGTTGAAATACAGGAAACAAAGTTGGTGTATATATATATATTTTAATATATACTCAAAATTTCTGTCCCCAAAATGTTGCCCAGCCCTACATAGACCACTGGAGGTCCAGAGATGTGCTTCTCAACCTGTAATATGTATATAAATCACCAAGGGTCTTGTTAAAATGAAGACACTTTTTCACTAGGTTTGGAGTGGCCCAAATGTCTGCATTTTTAATAAGTTCTCAGCTGCTGTTGATATTATCGGTGGATGGGTAAGACTTTCGGCAGCAAGGTTTCAAACCCCTGGAGGCTATAAGAAGGAAGTGTAGTGATACTGATGGAGTTTTAGGATGATTGTTCAGGAAAAGGTGAGGCTGGAGAAATCTGAACACCTTCAGATCTCTTTTTCTGTTGTAAAGCTCTTCGCATTTTCTTGCAGTTTAATTACTTTAATCTTTTCATGTTTATTTGATATAATACAGAAAAATCAAATTCTCACTATGTCCAAATTAACTATCATAATTAGTCTGCAGATATCTTGCAGTCAGAATATGAACTATATACCTTAGTATCATACAGAACAAAGCAAATTCTAATATTCATGGTAGGAAAGCAATCACCTTCAGAAAGAATGGAGGGCTGAGGTTCAGAGTTACTTGGATTCTACTAAGACGGTAGCAGAAGAAACACAGGACATAAGGTATGCGAAAGACCCTGGAAAAGAAATGAAATTTCAGTTTGGGAAAAGTGTGTATAGGATGGTGACGGGATCTGGCCAAGATCATTAGGCAGTTCCAGGACCCACTTAATGCTCCAAGTATGTGACTTTCTGACAGCAAACAGCTGCTTGAGAAGGGATACCCTCAGGAGTAAGCTGATAGCAGAAGAGGAACATCTGGAAGAGAGATGCTGGGGTGAGATGCCTCCCTTGTGGCACCTCAGCCTGTGTTTCAGAAAATGCAGTGCCCACAGAACATTTACTGCTTCCAAAAGCACATGACTCATAATGATGGAATCAGGGGCATTTGTAGTTGTTTTACAACCTTGATTACCCCATTTGTCAGAAAGTTTTAGCAATGTTTCTCTCATGATTTATATACACCAGGTAGGGGAGAAGAAATGGAAAGCGAGGGAGAAAGAAACAAGACACAGTCCCAAACATGAACATACTCATTGTTCACAGAGAATAATAGGCAATTGTAATTAAAGAGGATTATTTCTATAATGGACGTGCTTTCAGGCACAAAGGGAAAGCATGTTGGGCAAGTCATTCTGCCTGAATCAATTGACAAAAGGGACAGTTTGTAGATTATATGACCCAGGGAGCAACAAGGACTCTTCTTCTCCAGATCTTTCCCAATAACCTGATTTTAAAATAAGCACCTGCTTTAGATCTATAGATGGAAAAGGTGAGGTCAGTATCAAGGACAGCCTTTGTTAAAATCCAGCCTACTCAGGGTGCAATGCCAAGAGTCCTTGGCCTAATCTTGTTTAGATTAATGACTTTGAAAGGATCAGAGATTTTATTAAACTTGACAATGCTGTTTCATTAATTAACACAACATTCCATCAACACACATGCATTCATTCTTTTGCCAATTCAAAAACCTTTATTAATGAATTTATTCAAGTATACCAGCCTATCATCAAGCTTCTTCACATGTCTGAAACTCATTTCATGTTAAAGCCTGTCATTACATGCCTATATTTAGCTATTTATTTGAAGATGATGAAATGTTTAAGACAAATAATTTCATAAACTGATAACATCCAAACCTTTCCTGTTAAATGATAAAAGACAAATGCCTTTGTTCAACACATCACAAAAAAAATCACACTGGGCTATAGCCAACCTTAGAGGATGTAAAAAGCAAAACTGAGACCCATAGAAGGAGAGTGACTTGGTAAAGGTCACACTGCTAATTGACAGCTGCGACATTTAGAATTTAAGTTTTGCTCCAGTGAGTTTCTTTTTGAGAAAATGGATTTTTGCAGAAATCAAGCAAATAACCTGACAAGGTAGAGATTTCACTGATGGTAGGGGGAAAGCTTCAGAAAGACTGGGAGAAGCTGAGAGAAACAGCAGAGAAGGGAAGGAATGATGGTACATGTGATGTGCCCATTAGAGTTTATTTTAAAGGAATCCTCAGTCTCTCAGTGAAATTGAAGGACAGAGGGTGACATGCATTGAAGGACAGAGGATGACGTTGCTTGACTTTGGATCCCAGTTCAGCTTGCTACTGGTGATGTGACCTTCACCTATATATTGAAACTCTGTGTCTTAGATACTCCATCTGAAAAGTGCAGGAAAATAATACACTATCTCACAAATTACAGTGAAGATTAAATATGTTCACACATTTCAGAGGGAGCGGATAGCCTACTGTAATCTCCAAGGTGTGTTAATTCTTATGAATTAAGGCACTGGCCCCCAGGAGGACTGTGTTTGTCCTGAATTTGCTCTTCCTATGGAGAATTAGAATCGTTGAGGAGGAAAGCTTGAATGATGAAGACCTTAGGGACTTATTGTTCAACATGTAAATTTTAAGTTCCAAGGTGAGGGATGGAGTTGTAAAGTACATATTCTTCTGTATCGCTAGAAAATCAATCACATTGATGTGAGTGGATACAGCAGTGCAATCTGGAAATACAAGGAGAAATATTTAAATGCATGTGTAGTACAAAGGATGAATGATTAAAACACAATGTCCTCATTTTCCATGGTACAGTAACAAAACCCTAAAACATCAGATATGTTAATGATAATTGTAAGTATATTAGAGATCATTTAGTCCAGCAGGACCATTTTACAGATATGGATCCTGATATTTCCAAAAGTAATTTTTATCAGGATCACGTATTACCACATAGAATAATCGGAAGACAACTCACAGGTTCTTTACGTTCAGTCTAGTAAACCCAGGCAAGTAGAGCTAGTCCTAACCAAATTAGCATGGGCAGCATTAGTATCTTTTACATGTGAATTCCCTATTTCTTTGGTATTTCCACCTTGATGAACAGTCTGAATTTCTGTTTTGTAGAATGGACCAAAACAGAAAGTATCAGAAGCTTGTGACTAGGCAGCATAGGGGAGGCAAATTTTAGCTCTATCCTCTTAGCGTCTCTAACCAAGCCTAATGATTAAATAGACATATAATAGATTAACAAAGGAAAAGCATACACATATGTTTAACATGACTTGGGCCCCTCATGGGAAAATGAAGACCCAAAGAATTAGCAAAACCTAAGTATTTTTATGTCAGGTTGAACAAAAAGAGGGAATTACAGAAAAGTAACTAAATTATGTTGTAACATAAAAAGATGGTAAGAAATTATTTTAACAAAGTCTGTACAGAATTGTCTTAGTTATGACTCCCCTTTGAAAAATGTTTTATTTTCCCTAATTTAGGGAGGACATCTTTCACATGGGAGCTTTTCTCTGCTGCTTTTAAGAAGAAAAAGGAAATTAGAATGCTCTTCTTACATCTACTGTCTTTCAAGTAACTTTAGCTCAAAATAATCCTAAGCCAAAGTAGCATATGTGAAGTGACATATTCTGCTACTTTTCATTAGTATCCAGGGGCAGGAAAACAGCCAGGAATCCCAGGAGTTAAGCCGTCCACATGGAGTAGCAAGACCATCAAGCAAACAGGTTATCAGCATAGCCACTGCAACCGAACATGAGTGAGTGAAGTACAGTCCGTACTCCAAGATCATATTGTGGAGGTCTAAACAGAAATACAGCATCAGAAGAATGCCTGTATTTAACTCTGAATAAACAGCAAAGGTGTTACCTCTTCCTAGAACAGTAGAATTTTATGAAATTGTAGGAATAAGAATTAAAACAAGAACCCAGTTACAGTTACCAGAACCAGGCCATAGGGTCATAGTAGTACTAGCTAACAGACTGATTTAATGTTGAGTCTCAGAGACAGCCTTAGGCCCATCATATTTCTGCTGATTTTAGGAGTAAGTTGCTGAACTTAGAAAATACACAAACTTGCAGTAGGGCTAAGAGTCCTCAGCAATGTCAATTTGAATGTGTGTGAGAAAAGTCATGAAAATCATTAAAGGTGTCCGGCTTCTCTGGTTGGATGTCCTATGTACTTATAATCTTGAGTGCAAGTTAGACCAGTGGTTTGTAAACTGAATTGCATTAACACTAGAGTTACTCAGAGATGCTCCTGGCTTGTAAGGTAAAGGTAAAAGGGTCAAATAGTTGGGGATCCCATTTCTCATTCTCCCTTTTTTTAAGTCACCCAGGCTGGAGTGCAGGGGCATAATCACAGCTCACTGCAGTCCTCGAACCCAAAAGATCCTTCCGCCCCAGCCTCCTGAATAGCTGGTATTATAGGGGCATGACACCACACCCAGCATTTTTTTTTAATTATGGGGTCAGCTGCGTTGCACAGGATGGTCTCATAAAATTTTCCCACCACAGCCTCTCAAAATACTGGGATTAGAGATTTGAGCTACCAAACTCAGACTCAGTCTTCTTTTATATATTTCATATGTAGGACTTGATATAAATTTTATTTAAGGAAAAATAATGCTACCAAACTCTGCTCCATAGGTCCTAGATCTGATACACAACTTTAGAAAAGTTTCAGGATACAAAATAAACCTACAAAAATCAACAACATTTCCATACACCAACAACTTCCAAGCAGACACCCAAATCAAGAATGCAACCCCATTCACAATTGCAACAAAAAGAATAAAATACCTTTGAGTACAGCTATCAGGGAAGTGAAAGATCTCTACATTGAGAATTAAAAAAAAAAAAAAAAATCACTGCTCAAATAAATCAGAGATAATGGAAAGAAATGGAAAAGCATTACGTGTTCATGGATAAGAAGAATCAATATAGTTAAAATGGCCATACTGCCCAAAGAAACTTACAGGTTCAGTGGTATTCCTATCAAACTACCAATGACATTCTTCACAGAATTAGAAAATAGCTACTTAAAAATGCACATAGAACCAAAAAAGAGCCTAAATAGGCAAGGGAAATCTAAGCAAAAAGAAGCATAATATAAAGCAGGAAGCATAATATTATCTGACTTCAAACTATGTTACAAGGGTGCAGTAACCAAAACAGCATGATACTGGTACAGAAACAGACACATAGGCCAATGGAATACAATAAATAAACAGCACAGAAATAATGCAACACACCTACAGCCGTTTTATCTTCAACGAAGTCAACAAAACAAGCAATGGGACAGGACACCCTATTCTAAAAATGGTGCTGGGATAACTGGCTAGCCACGTGAAGAAGATTGAAACTGCACCCCTTTCTTAAACCATATGCAAAAATCAACTCAGGATGGATTAAAGACTTAAATGTAAAACCCAAAACTATAAAAACCCTGGAAGATAACCCAGGCAATATTATTCTGAACATTACAATGGGCAAAGATTTCATGACAAAGATGCCAAAAGCAATTGCAACAAAAGCAAAAATTGACAAGTGGGATTTAATTAAACTCAAGAGCTCTGCACAGCAACAGAAACTATCAACAGGGGAAAAAGACAACCTACAGAATGGGAGAAAATTCTTGCTAACTATGCATCTGACAAAGGTCTAATATCCAGCATCTACAGGAAACTTTAATTGACAAGGAAAAAACAAACAACTCCATTAAAAAGTGGGCAAAAGATATGAACACTTTACAGAAGAAGATATACATGTTACCAACAATTATGAACAAAAGCTCAACATCACTGATTATTAGAGAAATGCAAATCAAAACCACAGTGAGACATCATCTTACAATAGTCAGAATGGCTATTACTAAAAAGTCAAAAAATAGCAGATGCTGACAGTTTGCAGAAAAAAAGGAATGATTATACGCTGTTCATGGGAGTGTAAAGCATTTCAACCATTGTGGAAGACAGTGTGGTGATTCCTCAAAGACCAACACAACAGAAATAAAATTCAGTCAAGCAATTCCATTACTGGGCATATACCTAAAGGAATATAAATCATTCTATCATAAAGACACATGCACATATGTGTTCACTGCAGCACTGTTCACAATAGCAAAGACATGGAATCAATCTAAATGTTCATCAGTGATAGACTGAATAAAGAATGTGGTACATAAACAGCATGGAACACTATGCAGCCATAAAGAAGAACGAGGTCATGTCCTTTGCAGGAACATGGATGAAGGTGGAGGTGACTATTCTTAGCAAGCTAATGCAGGAACAGAAAATTAGATACTGCATGTTCTCACATTTCTCAAAGAACTTAAAACAGAATTACTATTCAACTCAGTAATCCCATTACCGGGTATATATCCAAAGGGATAGAAATCTTTCTGTCATAAAGACACATGCACAAGTATGTTCATCAGAGCACTATTCACAATAGGAAAGACACGTAATCAACATAAATGCCCATTAACTGTAAACTGGATAAAGAAAATATAGTGCATACACACTATGAAATACTACATAGCCATAAAAAGGAATGAGATCATGTCCTCTGCAGGAACATGGATTAAGCTGGAGGCCATTATCCTAAGTGAACTAGTGCAGGAACAGAAAACCAAATACCACATCTTCTTCCTTATAAGTGGGAACTAAACATTGAATACACAAGAACACAAGGAAGGGAACAATAGATACCAGGGTCTACTCGAAGGTGGAGGACAGGAGGAGAAAGAAGATTGAAAAACTCTCTCTCAGGTACTATGCTTATTACCTGGGTGATGAAATAATCTGTATACCAAACCCTCATGACATGCAATTTACCTATATAACAAACCAACACACGTACCTCTGAACCTAAAAGTTAAAAAAATTATAAAAATAAAACTGAAAAACTACTATTGAATATGATGTTATCTCTCTCTTTTCAAATCTTTCCTGTCCTGATTCCCATTCTTTCAAGTTCAAGCACTTGTGAATATTATTAAGTTCATTGAACTCAGACATTTATATGCAATAATAGCTTTATTCATTCATTTCCTTATCTGTCATCTATCTATTCATTCTCTCAGCAAACACTGAGAGGATATAAAGCACGTAAAATATGAAACACAACCCTGTGTGGTGACAGACATCCAAACAAACAAAAGAATATTGTCAAT
The DNA here is from genome assembly GCF_003255815.1 of Theropithecus gelada. NCBI lineage: Eukaryota > Metazoa > Chordata > Mammalia > Primates > Cercopithecidae > Theropithecus > Theropithecus gelada. Next base: position 104,281,348 of record NC_037681.1, read on the forward strand.
AAACTACAGATACAGATTTCTGACAGACAAGGTAGAGAAACGAGCTCTGCTGGGGGTGTGGTGGTGGGGGTGGGTGGAGGGTGGAAGTTAGGGGCCTCCTGGAGTACATAACATGGATTTTTAAACGGTTGTTTGTCTCAATCACGCAGTAAGAAGTAACTTATAGTTTAAGAGAGCAACATGTTCAAGGACACATTGAATTTTTTTAAAAAATCAATAGACCACCTCTGCTGGTTACCACATTAACATTGCAACAGGCTCCTCCCGACTCAGAGTTAACTTTTTAGAGCCTTTGCAGAAGGTTGCTAGAAGCCTGTCTTTGGTGTGGCTCTCACCACCAGCTAGCCCTGGACAGTATAAAATCCTGGCTTTCTTGTACCAAAAATGTTTTTTTCTGATTTTTTAAAAATCATGGGAAATATCACCTGATGTAATTGTTAAAAAATAGTTTGTCAGGAAACTACCAGCCCAAGTTAATATGAGTCTTCAGAGAAAAGACCTGATAATGTGACCCTTTAGCGAAAGAATACAGTTGCTATTATTATCTTATTTGATGTGATGCTTTGGCATCGGTATGAACACATGCCCAACTTCAGAGGGTCTGATTTTGACAGCAATATTCTTGAGTTCCAGCCTCAGACGGGGCTGATCTACAGGCAAGTGAGAATCCCTTATCATTCAGAGTTGGAGATGTTAGGATGTTTTAATCTTTCCAAAAATATCAGGAGTGTTCATTAAAAGCTTGGCAGAATCAATTCATTTATAGACAAAATAAAGACTGGGGAAGTTTTGCAATAGAAACTTCCAGGAGAAAGAACAGAACAGACTGTATTAAGAGAAAAGCTGGGTTTTAAGAAACAAAAACATGGAACTATTTTGTGCCTTAAGATGCCATCCTGTCACAAAAAAAGGAAAGCAATCCCGAATCTGCATACCTGTTCTTTCTCCTTCTCTTTCCCTCAGGAGCTTACCTAACATTCGTAAGAGAAGTCCAGGTGTGGGCTTCACTTTCACATCTGCACAGCAGTTCTGGACCACTGATGCACCTCATGAACAAAGGGCTCTCAGAGGAAGAACACAGTATGTCAGTGCTGACAGCCATACAGTAAGCACACACCTGTGATTTATGACCCAGAGGATTTAGGGGTAGGCTGTTTTCTGAGTGTTGCTTTGTTTTTCCAGTTTATTTTTTTTTCTTATTATCTGCCTGTAGACGAAATCATATTCATGATATTTGCAATGCCTTTTTGGTCTGTGACTGCTTAACTCAGATAATTAAACCAAGTGGAGAGTTCTAATGGGATCCATTTGATGGAATCAGGTCTTTGTGAAGTGGGCTTTGATGCATCCTACTATTCCCTAGTCCTTGTCCCCTAAATGCTGTTACATAGTAAAGAAGGTGACTGGTCTAGGTGAAAACAAAATTAGAAATCAAAAGAAGGCCAGGCACAGTGCCTTCCACCTATAATCCCAGCACTTTGGGAGGCTGAAGTGAGCAGATCAAATGAGGTCAGGAGTTCGAGACCAGCCTGGCCAACATGGTGAAACTCCATCTCGAATAAAAATACAAAAATTAGCTAGGCATGGTGGTAGGCACCTGTAATCTCAGCTACGTGGGAGGCTGAGGTGGGAGAATTGCTTGAACCTGGAAGGTGGAGGTTGTAGTGAGCTGAGATCATGCCATTGCACTCCAGCCTGGGGGACAAGAGTGAGACTATCTCAAAACAACAAACAAAAAAATCAAAACAGAAGCACCACAACTACCAGAAGACATACACTAAAATAGTTTCTCCTTCCTTCCTTCCTTCCTTCCTTCCTTCCTTCCTTCCTTCCTTCCTTCCTTCCTTCCTTCCTTCCCTCCTTCCTTCCCTCCTTCCTTCTTTCTTTCCTTCTTCTGTAAACAAATTAGTTTATGAATGATATTATCTGTGGTAATAGAAATGCAGTGAATATCCTTAACCCACCTGGTATTGAAAAGAGTACCAGAGTATATCTAGATATATAACTGGATAGACATATAAATCTAGGTATATTCTAAATTGTCCCATGATTTTCCCTCAGCGAATGGAAGTCAATGAAAAGTTCATCATTGACCGTGACACCACAAGAAACCATATTTTTATTTTATCCTGAAAAATTCAGTCAGATTACAGGAAGAGAAAAACACAAACGGAAAACTTGAAAGAAGGCCTACAAAGAAACTATCAAATATAAACAAGTAACAACATTGGATTGGACTTCAAAATAACACCAGACTTGTAATTACTAAAATCAATCTTGCAGAATGGGCGCAATGCCTTGTGAAAGGAACATATCTTGGGCCCCCCAAATCACTAAGCTAAAAGTTAAATTCAAGCTGGAAACTCCTCAGGGCGAACCTGCCTCCCATTCTATTCAATTGTTTTTCTGTTTACTGAGATAGATGCATATTCTGATTGTCTCCTTTGGAAAGGCTTATCAGAAGCTCAAAAGAATGCAACCATTTGTCTCTCACCTACGCTGACCTGGAAGCTCCCTCCCTGCTTTGAGTTGTCTCCGCCCTTCCGGACTGAGCTAATGTACTTCTTACATACACTGATTGATGTCTCCTGTCTCCCTAAAATGTGTAAAACCAAGCTGTGTCCTGACTACCTTGGAAACACATGTCGTCAGGACTTCCTGAGGCGTTGTCACGGGCACGCATCCTTAACCTTGGCAAAAGAAAAATTCTAAATTAACTGAGACCTGTCTCAGATTGTCTATGTTTACAGCCTTCAACATTCTGGGAGAAAATTATTTTGAAGCCTAATTTTTTTTTTTTTTTTTTTTTTTCTGAGATGGAGTCTCGCTCTGTCGCCCAGGCTGGAGTGCAGTGGCACCATCTCTGCTCACTGCAAGTTCTGCCTCCGGGATTCATGCCATTCTCCTATCTCAGCCTCCCGAATAGCTGAGCTGGGACTACAGGCGCCCGCCACGACGCCAGGCTAATTTTTTGTATTTTTAGTAAAGACGGGGTTTCACTGTGTTAGCCAGGATGGTCTCGATCTCCCGACCTTGTGATCCGCCCGTCTCAGCCTCCCAAAGTGCTGGGATTACAGGCGTGAGCCACCACGACTGGCCTGAAGCCTAATTTTTATATCCAGTTAAACAATAAAACATGGGAGAAATATAATACTAAATATGCAAATACTGAAACAAAAGCAAACCAAACCTTGAAAGTTTTATCTGACCAAAGTAGGAAGCTAGGACATGGTCCTTCAAAATCAAGGAAATAACCTAAGAACAAAGAACTCATGTGATCAACAAAACAAGGAGTCAAATGCAGAAGTGAACTGAATTTGCAGGTCCTCGGAGATACAGAGATCTGTCCACATGGGTGCTGGAGGGCTAGGCTCTATGAACAAAGAACAGTGACAAAAAGGGCCTGTGTGTGTGTGTGTGTGTGTGTGTGTGTGTGTGTGTGTTATTTTGGGGGTAAACTTAAGTTAGATTTAGTATGGATGTTAGAAGGGAATGACCATGCTTCACTCTAAAGTATAATGTTATAAATTATACAGTAAGACTTCTACTTTGATTGAAACATAAAGTAAGGCTGGGCGCAGTGGCTCAGGCTTGTAATCCCAGCACTTTGAGAGTCAGAGGCAGGCAGATCACTTGAGGTCAGGAGTTCAAGATCAGCCTGGGCAACATGGTGTAGCTCTGTGTCTACTAAAAATATAAAAATTAGTCGGGCGTGGTGGCGCATGCCTATAATCCCAGCTACTTAGTTGGCTGAGGCACAAGAATCACTTCAACCCAGGAGGCAGAGGTTGCAACGAGTGGAGATCTTGCCACTGCACTCCAGCCTGGGTGACAGAGAGACACTCAGTCGCAAAAAACAAAAACAAAACAAAACAAAATCAGAATCATAAAGTAATATATTGTTCATTTTTTCAGAAGCTATTGATTCAGATCATTGTGTTCTAGAGTTGATGTTTTGAAGGAGTTACATGCTATCTCTCATAATGCTTAATGTTACTAAAAAAAAAAAATCTGGGGGAACTTGTGGAAATAAGCAGAGCTGGAAGAAAAAAGGAAAGAGACTGAGGATTGCTATTTCTCTCTTCATAATCAGCCTGTGTGTCATTGTAACATGCATGCTGCAAATTGCTTATTACAAATTCTGAAGTACGCATGCAACTCGGGTCTTTTTTCTTCTCTCCCCCACCCCTTTCTCTCTCCCCTGCTGCCCAATAATCTACAATTTTGAAAGTGACTTTTGTAAAACTGCTTATCTATCCCCTTTTAAAAATCTAAAGTGTGCTGTATAATAATTTATTGTCTGTGAAAGGAGTTGGGAACTGCTCAGAGAAAATCTGCCTCTCATTCTATTCAAAGTCATCCCTTTGGTCACAGAGATGAATGCATATCTGACTGCCTCCTTTTGAAAGACTTAGCAGAAACTCAGAAGAATGCAACCATCTTTCTTTCACCTACCTGTGACTTGGAAGCCCCCAATCAGGGGCCCTTGCTTTGATTTGTCGCAGCTTTTCCGCCGCCTTTCTGGACAGAGCTAATGTACTTCTTACATATGTTGATTGATGTTTCAGGTCTCTCTAAAATGTATAAAACCAAGCCGTGCTCTGACCACCTTGAGCACATGTCACCAGAACTTCCTGAGGCTGTGTCACGGGCGTGTCTTTAACCTTGGCAAAAGAAACTTTCTAAATTAACTGAGACCTGTCTCAAAATTTCAGGGTTCAAATTCCTATATAACTTACTCTTATTTATTATGAGGAGGCTGGTTACTTTTTAAAAAACAAACGTGAAACATTTTGTCAGGATTTTGTTGACTGGGATTTTGAGTTAAATGAGCTTTGTGCTCCATAGTGAACAGTTTTCCTCCTGGACAATAAATTGTGCTGGCCGAATTAGGATGAGCCAGTGTTTGAAGCTATTTCTGCCCTCCAGTTGGGCCTTTCAAATTGCATTTTTTTTTTTTTTCCTGAGAAATGATCATGTTAAAAATTTGGTCAGGTGTCTTTTTTGAATATTAAAGACCAGCCAGACCAAGCTCTGATTTGCCGATCAGTTACTAGAGACTAATATCAGGGTTTTATTTTAGAGATCTAGCTTCACTAGCTTCACTGATTCACTAGCTTTATATTTGTTGCATATGTCACTATAGTAGCAACTTATCTAATTTGTTAGGAACATTTGTGACCCTCACTGTCATTAACTCAGTTTCAGCTACACAAATTTGTGAGGATTCAATATATCGATGGATTAATATCTGATACACAATCTATTGTGAGAAAATTTGATGAACAACCCTGTTTGTAAATGAGATTCTGTAGCGAATGTTTGGCCTACTTAGGAGAGCAAAATATCTAATGGGTTTCACATATTAGCTCTCTCCATACTGACAGATTCTGCTTCTGATATGGCCGACAGATACATTAAAAGGGTTGCTCCTTGAAAACAGGTTCTAAGCAATATATTCTGATTACCAAGTGATTTTGAAAGTAAAGTTTTCTTTTCTCTACAAAGGTTACTTGCCTTTAGCTAGAAATAATCTCTTCTTTTTTTTAGTTATTAATTTATTCAGGTATTTATCCAACACGAATTTATTCAGTGTTGGGTTTCAAAGATGATTGAGACATGCTCTGTTCTCAAAGTTTGTATAGTTCATTAGAAAACAGATATGTAAAGGATTAGGGCAGATTTATTATTTTATGAGTGCAATTGTTCTATTTATTTAAAGTATGGATGGCTCAAAGGGACAAAACTGCTAAGATTTTCTCCTAAGGGGACAGATGACATAGCAGGTTCCAAATGGAGAGAATGATCCCCACATAACTCAAGGAAACACATTTCATATAGGAAAAGTAATCTGTAGCTCTGCACCATGAGAGAAGGCTGGAGATATAGTTGTATGCCGTGAGAAAACAGTTCTTGTAATAAACTCTAGGACCGGAAAATGCAGACAAAATGAGATGCCCATGGAGCTCTGTTGATGGTCACAAACAAATGAATAATGTGAATAGAATTTCAATCAGAAAGCTGTGCAGAGTGGCTATAAACCTGGAGACAGGGCTTTAGTTAAGGTACCAAGTAAATCAAATAAGAAAAAAAGTGGACCAGACATTCCTACCATCAGTGTCAAAGAGTTTCAATTTCTCCACATTTTCATCAATACTTATTATTTTCCATTGTTTTTGATTAGCTGTGAAGTAGGTGTGAAGTGATGTGACATGATATTTTATATATCTGATATATATATATACACACACATACATATATAACTCAATATGTCCTACATTACCAAACATACAGTAGATTATATATATACTAACTATACAAATATGTAACTGTCATTAACTCAATTTGAGCTACACAAATATTTTAAATTTATAAAACTATATATCTATTATACACCCACACCCACACACACACACACATATACATACAGTATATCATTTGATTGTAATTCAAACCAGGATGAATCCTTAAAGAAAATCTTTCCTGAGGTGTATATGTACAGAAATTTGGAATATTTTTATAGCCAACACAAAATACTGTGGCTATACAGTGACAAATTGTGGATATTCTTAAGAGGGAATGCTAACAACAATGAGAATAAGCCAACTACTGCTACATGAGAACAGAATGGATAAAAGTCACAAGACAATGCTCAAAAAAAAAGAAGTTGCACACAAAAGACTGCATATAATATAATACAATTTATATTTTAAAAACATACAAAAACATATGATGTTGGTAGTCAGCATAAATGTTTTAGCCTTGGGTAACTAATGCCTGCAAGGAGATATGAGGAGAGTCTGGTCATGTTCTGTTTCTTGATGAAGGTGCCTGTTACACGTGTGTGTTCACTTCACCAAAATTCCTCAAGCTGTAAACTTAAAATTTTTATACTTTTCTTCATAGGGTTTTTGCAATTAGTAAAAGAAGGAGAGGGGGAAAAAAAAGAGTTTTCTGTTTGATAAAAGTTTTCATAGATTTTTTCTGAAGTGAATTAATTACACAAGTTTAAATCTTGGCCCAGTCCAGAAACAGCCATGAGACATGGATTATCACGTGTCAAATATCAGTGCCTCAGTTGCTGTAAGACTGGAGGATACATATTTCCATGAAAGGATTTTTAATGACTAAAATATATAATATGTATATTTTTCTGCCTCATAATAAACACTTAGTAAATATTGCCTCTCTTTCTCTCCATCCATCATATATGTGGTATCACAAAGCTGAAGTTATTTTCAGCAGTTAACATGATGAAATTTTAATATCATCTTGCAACCATTTAGGATATTTATAATTAATCTATAAGAGTAAATTAAAATAATCAGCCTTTCTTTTAATTATCTCATTTTAGAATAGCTAAAAAAAGTATATATAAATTTTTATTTGAGATATTTGTGTGGCTCTGTGAGTTATCATAAATTATAACCTAGAGAAAGAAGAAAGATTCCTGAGCAGATTTTCTTTAGCCATCGTTTATGGATTTTCTCATTTCAGAGCACAAAATAACTTTTTAGCTCATTATATATTCAAGTTTTTAAATCATACTCCACCAACCCTGAGGTTCCGAATAAATAAATCATGACTTATTAGTCATGATTTCTGTCTCAGAAGTTTGTATTTTCAATATGTTAGGTGACTGTAATAGTTACTCTGTGGATCATATTTTAAGAAATACTGTTGTTCTGGTCTTCATCCTATTTTACCTCCATCCTTTTTATTTATATTTTATTTTTTCCTCTGTTCTGCTCAGTATTGCCGGGATTACACAGTGAGTGGAAGAGAAAATTAGAAGCGTCCCCCTCCCTCACCTCAGAGTGGTTATCTAACAGTCCAGGTGTGAGTTAGCGGCAGAGTGCCATCCATGACTCTACCTGGCACTGCAGAGCTCCACCTTGGTTTCATATTCCACCAATTAACCCTTGATCCTTAGACTCCATGACATCACAGCCTCCCTTTGTCCCTCTATCCTGAGGAATGAAAGAGCTTTCCTGCTTTGACTAATGCTCAGATTGCCACACCCTTCTCTTTTTGGCTTTTTAGCTCTTCTCTCACATTTTAAACCAATTCCCTGTGCTAAATTTCATCTACTTTAAATATTTGATTGAGTTTTTCTTTTCCGGTTTTGACCATGACTGATACAACTCCCATAGTTTTTTGCCCTGACATTAAATTCATGATTTCAAATGTCAACTGTATGAATTCATTCCAAATTCAAGCTGCACTCAATGCCATCCAGCTGGAGCACAGGAATCAAATTGGTGACACGGAGCCAAGTATAAGGGTTAAACAGAAACACTTCTATGACAGGTCCTATTGAATTAGCAAGTAGGGATTTCAGTTTTTCATTTATTTATATATTTATTGAAGTACAGAAGGCAGCAAAGAGATAAAAAGCAGGACAAAAGTAGGTAAAAATGCTCACTGACTTGTTTTACTCACTAATGTTGCCACACAACATCAAGCTAATAAGATTCAAAGACTACTGGAACTGAGCTCATTAAATCTTTCAGGAGTCCACCATGATGCTTTACATTGAGACTCCATGGAGGAAGAGGTAACTCCAATGCTTTTTTTTTTTTTCTTTTTTCCACCACACTGGCTTTTTAAATGTTGCTTTAATTGGCCAATAAAAATTGTGTGTGTAAGGTATATAACATGATTTTTTTTGTTTTAAGGGAGACAGGGTGTCACTCTGTCACCCAGGTTGGAGTGCAGTGGTGCGATCATAGCTCACCTCAAACTCCTGGGCTCAAGCAATACTCCTACCTCAACCTCCCAAGATGCTAGGACTATAGGCACGTGTCACCATGCCCAGGTATTTTTTTTTAATTTTCAAATGTTTTTGTAGAGGTGCGGTCCCGTTGTATTTCTCAGATGGCCCCCTGGCCTCCCAAAGTGCAGGGATTATAGGCGTGAGCCACCACACCCAGCCTTCATAAAGTTTTGATATATATATATACATTGTGGAGGAGCTAAATCAAGCTAATTAACATGCATTAACTTACATACTTTTCATTTTTTACTGTGAGAACCTTTAAAAATGTACTCAGCAATTTTCAAGTGTAGAATTGTGAAAGGAAAATGAAAACCTGGCACTCTACTTTCACTAGGCCATAAGAAAGAAATGTAAACTGAAAGCTGAGTTGCGCAAGAAACTACCTTTCCTTTTGTTTCTAAGCAAATAGCTACAGATAAAAAGTTAAATATCTTCACAAGTAGCTACTCTGTGTTCACCTTATCTTATATAAAGTGCCGATTTACTGAGCGTGAGAGGAATGTATAATTGACTATTTCCCTACCTGTTCCTTTTCTCTTACAACATGTAGGTTCAGTAATGTGACCATACCCTTCCTCTTTCCCTTCCAGCTTGCCTTTCCCTCTTTAAATACTGAACCCCTCAAACTCATCTTTGGAGAAAGGCATCAACCTATCTCTCAGGCATGTACCCTTAAACTTGGCAAAATAAACTTCTAAATGTATTGAGAACTGCCCCAGATACTTTGTGGTTTACAGAATACATTGTTATTAACTATAGTCACCATAATGTTCAATAGAAGTCTTGAACTTATCCCTCTAATAACTTCTATTTCTGCTTCATGCTTCAAAGATTCTAGACTAGAACTGTGGAGCCATGGACTCTTATCCCAACTTTGCCACTCAGTCAGCAAGTGACTTGGGGCCTCGTTCTGTCAATATATAAAATGAGGAAGTTCTAAGCAAAACTCTACCAGGAATACACTGTGATTCTTGCTCATGTGGCTTTTTGGTTTTTTGTTTGCTTGTTTTGTTTGATTGTTTGGTCATTTTTCTCCTTAGGCAGCAAGTGATAGCTGACATTAAATGACTCAATGCTAGTGAAGTGTATGAGTGCTTATAATGCCAATAGAAAAAAATTAATCACCTAAATAACTGCACATACGTGCTTTCCGTTCAGAGATTCTGTGTAGCAATAGCCCTTTCCCTACTACAATAGTCAGGTCACACAATTGGGCAGAATTATGATGCAACCTTGCTTAACTTATCACAGAGATAATTGTATTACATATGCACTGAAGTTGTTTTATTCTACAGTAAAAAAGACTGAGTTTTATATAAATTCTTAATATATTATTAGTAAGAATTAATATTCTTAATATATGATTATTAAAATATGCTCAAAAATTTTTGAGGAATTTTAAATTTCTCTTCAAACATATTTATTCATAGTGATGCACAAAATATATCTAATTGTAGTGAGTTCATGATCTTTTATTGCATATCAATTTTAAAATATTTTAAAAATAAATTCTCAAAATTACAAATGAGGAAAGAAAGAGCAAGTGAAATATTTTTCTTTTTAGGAAGAATTTGTATACACTCTCATCTGCTCCTATGATTCTCTAATCTGATGTGTTAACTAAGCTCTGGAATTCCCAGAACTTCTGACCCATCCAACATCACTGCCTATTTTTCTTATTAAACTATCGATTTCCTTTAGCTTTTCCTGAACTTCCCTTCTAAGATTAATTGTAGCATTCATTTTTGTTCACAGATATAGTTTTTGTCATTATTACTTTATATTTACCATCCCATTTTTATGCTCCTTAAGTCCATATTGTTTACTTCCTTCTTCTTAACATCATAATGGGGACCATACTTCACTGTTAGAGTGTTTCCTGTGCTCTATCACTCCTCACTGTCTTCACTCTTCAGGCTGCACCCTCAAGGTACAGAAACAAGGATGTATGACTTTTCACTTTTGACAATGACCAAATGCTACCTAAGATTTGTAAGACTATCACGACTATATATATATATATATATAAAACACCCACATGTTTAAATGTATGTGTATATATAGTTCTGACATATATATATATATATATAAAATATGGTTGTGATGTATATGTACATCAGAATGAAATATTCTAGAACAAAAAATGAACAATTGACATCTTGTCATATTTGCTTTATGTCTTGTGTATGCATAACTTCTCTTAAGCCATCAATTATTACCTAACAACTAAATTCCACAGCCTATAATCAATCACTATCCATAAGTGATGTGTGTGTATGAGTTTGTTGTCACTATTCAGTGACTCTTGTGTCTTAAAGCTCTCTCCTGTTTATCTCCAATTCCATTGGCCTTCTTTGATACAGCCATTAGGAGAAGCTCAATATTCTACCCAACTCCACTCTAGGCTTTTCTTCAAAATGACTTAGGATGATGGCAAGAGAATATTTTATGTTTAGGGTATTTTCTTTCTTAGGAATTTGAATTCCTATTTTGATCTAGCTGGATGGTAAGATTTGCTTGAGCCTTCTCGTGATTAGGCATCTCCTATAAAGATACTTTGATTAGCTAATTTGAAAAGATCTGCATCAGGCCTTTGGGAAAAATCTCTTCTAATGATCCATTGTTTTTCTTGGTTTGTGTTTTCCTTTATTTCCTTTTTCTCACATTGTATTAATAAAAATTCTGAAGATTCTAAATTAAGGTACAATCTTAAGACAATACTAAGAACTATTGTTCACATACTTTTATGGTTCGAAGACCTAGGTCTATCTAACTGGAGAAAAGACAGAAGGAATCCTTGTACTTCTACATCATTAAACACAGTTACCTGGAGAACAGATTATGGCCTGAAGCAAATGCCTATAGAAAAATATAATAATGCCTGGAGCATTCTTTCATTATCTCTCTTATAAACCTAGTACAGACATAAGCAGTTTCTTAGTGTCAACATTTCCCTAGAAGCCAAAAATATTTGGATGAAGGTGCTTGCTTCTTTTGTATGCTGGTGTGTTAAAGCTTGCTGGTGTTTTCTGCTCTATTCAATCTTCAACAGTACACGATTCCCAGAATTCAAAATGTGATCCTGTTTGTTCTTTGCTCCGTATTCACTGAGTGACCTTATTTGTTTTCAGTTCTTCAACTGCCATCTCTATGTCATTAAGTACAAAATCTGTAGTCTTATCTGAAAATGCTCTCATGTGATAAACACATTTCATATTGCCTAGTGGACATTTTTATCTGCAAATTCAGTGGCACTTAACATGTATGCAATAGAATTTAATATCTGTCTTACAATTTATGTCTCATTTATGACCCAATTCTCACATTTCTTTATTTCTCTTAATAATACTGCATTTCAAAAAATTGCTTAAGGTTAAAAACACAACAAAAATGACAAAAAACTTGGTGCACAATATGTGTCTCAACTCTATGTAAATAATCACTATATTCTGTCAGTTGCAATTTAGATGTATCCTTAAATCTACTTTTTCTTTCTACCCATGCTGCCATTCATTTTATTGAGTCCTTATTATCTCTTGCTTGAATTTCTTACTGCTGTCCATGTCAATGAGTTTATGATCACTCCAGACCATCTAGCACATGGCTTTTCGCTTCCCACAGCTATGGAGTAAACTTTATGCCATATTCCTGTCTATATTCCATTCTCATTTCTCACTACTAGTATAACACTGAATTTCTCTCCATTATATTGATTAAATAGGACCAAATTTCAGCTCTATAGCTTTGCATTTAAAATGTCATTTGCCCTAAATGTCATATGCCCTACTCATATATGTGACATATCCATGCTCATTTTTTTCAGGATTTCAAAAAAGTATTTTTTTTTTTTTTGAGATGTAGTCACATTTTGTCACTCAGGCTGGAGTGCAATGGCGTCATCTTGGCTCGCCACAACCTCTGCCTCCCAGGTTCAAGCAATTCTCATGTCTCAGCCTCCTGAGTAGCTGGGATTACAGGCGCCCACCACCAATTTTTTTGTATTTTTAGTAGAGGTGGGGTTTTACCATGTTGGACAGGCTCGTCTGAAACTCCTGACATCAGGTGACCCACCCACCTCGGCCTCTCAAAGTGCTGGGATTACAGGGGTAAGCCACTGTGCCCGGCCCAAAAAAGTATATGTTTAATAAATTTTTTTCTTAACAATTGGAGAGTGATTTAGTAGCTCAAATATCACATCCAACTGATATAATGTTAATAACATAATTTAAAGATATGTTTGTATGAGAATTCAGGAGTACAAACATCATATCTTCTTCAATCCGTCTAGATATCCTTGAATGTATCCAACAATAGGAAAAGTTTATTACATACCTTGTGCTAGATAAAGAAAAGACAGAGATAAAGAAATACGTACTATGTACTTCAAAGAAATTCTCTCTGATCATGAAAAAGACATATAAACAAACTTTAAGAGTATGTATGTGCAATGTAAAAACATAAACATGGTATCTAGATAGCTCCAAGGAGAGAGTGATTACTTCTGTCTTGTACATAACCAGAGAAGGATTGCTTTCAGAAGTGATGTCTGATATAAAATTCTATGGATGAATTTGCATGGGCAAAGTGTACTGGATGGGGTTGGAGAGGACATTCCACAGACAGAGGATGACACATACTAAAGCAATGTCTGTCTATTGAATTAATTGCAATATTGCATTCAATCATTCAACCAATGTTTCTGATAACTATTACGTGTAAGTAACATGTGGTATTGAGGATTAAGGATTCAGACATGCTCTTGCATTCGGAGTTCAGAATGTAATATTATTATTCATTATCTGAATGATAAATATAATTTCCCAAATACTAGGTGTTAGCTTTCTGCACCATTAATGCTTGGCATGGTTTATCAATAAGGCAGCAAATACACTGCAAGCAATTCATTATATGATTGTCTTTCACATTAGCAAATATAAAATGATCAGAGAAAGCTCTGAAAACCCAAAATGCACTAAACTACAAAAACAAGAAAGCAATGTTCTACTAGTTGGAACTCCCAAAGGTTTATTTTCCCCAGAAGCATGAAGATGGATGGGCTTTTTGATTTTTATCCCAGCACCTGTTCATTCTATCACCAAGCTGCTTAATCATGTGCTCCTGCCAAAAGAGTGGCAGGCCGTATTTCCTAATATGTTTTAATAGTTGAAATTATAAAATAGTAGATGTGATTTATCTGATGTAGCAACTACAATTTGGGATACTCCCAAATGTTCTCCTGGGCTATTTTAGGCAAAAATCATCCTCTGGAAAGGGGAAATGTTTTGTATAAATGCAGTCAAATCTTGATTGAAGGTACTAAAATATAAAGAGAAACAGTGGATAATAAAAGAACAGGTTTTTTAAGCATATGCATATATTTGCTGTGTCTAACAACATATTACTCTTTAGTTTTTTTATTTTTTTATAGTTAGACATTTAAGCTGATTGATTTATAATCTCTAGCCAAGTACCTACTGACTCAAAACCACCATTTAAAATGTTTGAGGCAGGTCAACGTGGCCTGGCAGAAATTTGAACACACATTTGGTTTTATACATTTCACTGTCCCTTAGAGCTTCTGTTGGATGTGGAGTTTCTCTCCAAGGACATGTTAGAGCTGGGCCTGTCTAAGAGCTGATGTGGTCTAGCAAGAAAAAAAAAATACACGGAGATCATAGGAAAAATTTTTACTATGGCAGTCAGGCACTTTCTCCAAGAATAGCATTCTCATAGTACTTAAAGTTTGGGAAATAAACAAACACATAAGCAAAAGCACGTTCAACCACCCTAGTGGGCTCAGATGGGTTAGTCCCACTCTAATTGTCAAAAATAGTTGAAACAAACTTTCATCTAAACACAGCAAATAAAAATTCCCATTGCCTTGTCAGATTGGAGCCAATTCAGTGGGAAATCCTCCTTGATTTTCTGTATTATTCCATTCTCACACTGCTGTAAAGAACTACCTGGTGAGACTGGGTAGTTAACGAAGAAAAGAGGTTTAACTGACTCACAATTCCACAGGCTATACAGGAGGCATGGCTGGGAAGGGAGGCCTCAGGAAACATACAGTCATAGCAGAAGATGAAGGGGAAGCAAGCAGGTCTTCACGTGTCCACAGGGAAGAGTGAAGAGGGAAGCCCCACACACTGTCAAACAACTGGATCTTGTGAGAACTCATTCACTATTAGAACAGCAAGAGGGAAGTCTGCTTTCATAACCCAATCACCTCCCACCGGGCCCCTCTTCTAACACGTGGGAATTATAATTCAACATGAGATTTGGGTGGGGACACAGAGCCATATCAGTCTTCAGCATGTAAAAACAACAAAGTAAAACAAAAACAAAAACAAAACCTAATTTTTTTGAATCATCTCTCTTGTTTTATTTTAATACTCAGGAAACTTAATGTACCTTTCTAGAAATTAAGGTGACCTTCCTGTAAATTAATCATTGTTTGTCTAACTACTTAACCTCATAAAAATCCTGAAAGCTCTGTTATGTCACAATTTTGATAATGCCACACAGGCTGATCTACAGGTCAGAGGCAGTTTTGATTGCTCTTTTATGATGTACAGTTAGGAATAAATGTCACAGACTCACAAAATCATTATAAGTTTTAAATATACTCATAAGCTCCAAATTTACTCACACACACGCACAAAACAAATCTTAGAGTGGCTATTATTTTAGCAACTTTTGTTTTGTCAGATGAGAAAATGCCAACAAATTAGAGCATAACCTACAACTCTGCATTATGAACTTCTCAAAATTAACAATAATATCCACCTGACAAATAACACATCACAGTTGACTATTTTACAAAGGGTAGTGACTCCCAGGAGGCTAATCTAAAAACTGTCTTCTCATCTTTCTAAAGGATAAAGGCGATAGAGAATTAGTGTCACATTTTTCTCTCTCAGGGGATGAAGAGAAAGTTGTTATATTGTTACTTTCTTTTCAGGGATGTAATCCAGCCTGCTATTTCAAACAGGATGGCCAACTAATTCTCAGTGGTTTCACAGCATGAATAAAACAATGGGTTTCTGGGCAACCTCTGCAACCAAGTGATTAAGAACTTTATTACCCCAGCACAGTGGCTCATGCCTGTATTCCCAACATTTTGGGAGGTCACGGTGGGAGGATCACTTGAGCTCAGAAGTTTGAGACCAGCCTGGGCAACATAGAGAGATGGCGTCCTTACTAAAAACAAACAAAAGAAAAGTAGCCAGGTTGATATGGTTTGACTGTGCCCTACCCAAATCTCATCTTGAACTGTAGTTCCCGTAATCCCCAGGTGTTGTGAGAGGGACACAGCGGGAGGTAATTGAATCATGGGGGCAGTTTCCCCCATGCTATTATTGTGATAGTAAGTTCTCACGAGATCTGATGGTTCTATAAGGGGCTTCCCCCTTTGCTCAGCTCTCATTCTTCTCCTTACCACCATGTGAATGATATGTTTGCTTCCCCTTCTGCCACGATTGTAAGTTTCCTGAGGCCTCCCCAGCCATGCCAAAATATGAGTCAATTAAACCTATTTCCTTTATAAATTACCCAGTCTCAGGTATGTCTTTATTAGCAACATGAGAACAGACTAATACACAGGTGTAGTGGCACGTGCCTGTAGTCCCAGCTACTCTAAACTGAGGTGGGAGGATCTCTTGAGCCTGGAAGATAGAGCCTGGGAAGTCAAGGCTGCAGGGAGCCATGAGGTGAGGACGCCACTGCTTTCCAGCCTGGGTGACAGAGCAAGACTCTGTCTCAAAGACAAAAAGCAAACAAACAAAGCAATAACTTTTTGAAAATTGTGGCTGCCTTGCTACCTAAATAGGCCAATTTATTTTGACCTTATTTATAATTCTTTATTTAAGAAATATCTTAGCACAGAAATTCTTTATCCACAGTTAATCTAAGAAATTTTTTTGAAAAATACCAACATGGTACTTTTGAAAACCTGAATCTGGCACCTGCATTCTTTACCCTAGTCAAACACTAAGTGCTCTTTCTTTCATCCTCATTCTCTTACTTGTAGGAACAGGAATGGAACAGAGAATTCGGGAAAAAACAGATTGACGGTTATTCCTCTCCAGGTCCCTAAAAGGCATTATACCTTATACCTATAAATGGAATCAGCATTGACCCTAACCTTCGATAAGTAGTGCCAAGTTCACAGACAATGAGCTCCTTCTTGCTTAACAGTGCACTCATGAAGCCTGTTCCTGAAATGGCCAATGCTGGAAAGAAGCTGTGTAAATCCCTAATTGATTAGTGCTATGACCTTGTACACATCATTTCATCTTTCTGGGGCTCATTTTTCTTCATCAGGAAAGTCCAGATATTGCTCTAGCTCCCTTCTGCCTTCAACTAATCATATTTATATAATTATACAAGCAAGTTTTTAGATGGACTCGCAATTGATGTATTATGCTTTCGTTATTATATATTAACTCAAAAATAAAGAGAGGTAACAAACTGTATTGTTATTAACAAAACTATCTTTTAAAAGTCCTATCATCCCTCGATTCCTGCCAAAATGCTTATATTCTTCATTTTGGAACTCGCATAGCCAGGCTGGAGTGCAATGGCATGATCTCAGCTCATTGCAACCTCCACCTCCCAGGTTCAAGTGCTTCTCCTGCCTCAGCATCTCAAGTAGCTGAGACTACAGGCACATGCCATCACGCCTGGCTAATTTTTGTATTTTTATTGGAGACAGGGTTCACCTCTTAATAGTGTCACATTGTAATACCCAAATTTTGGAGTGGGCATATTTAAACCATAGTGCTTAGGCATTCATGCTTTTTGACAAGACCTACTCATTCCTGCCCTGTGGCTACTGGCTGGGTTTGGAAAATGGGTGGCAGTAGCAGGAGTCAGAAATGCAGAGAGAAAGATGTCAAGTAGGTACCATTCCTAGCCCTCTTTCCTATCATTCTGACAGTGGCTGCATCCCACAGGACAAATCATCTTAGATGGCCATTTCTTTTGCATGGAAATGTACTCCATGGATCCAGCCCCGTCTTCTGTCATGTTAGACCCAGGAGTGGGTGGTAAGTGGCTTTCTGTTGTTGCCAGAGTCTCAGGCTCCACTACCCTTAACTATGTCCACATCTCTTGAATAGCCCCTTAATTATTCTATTCATTTTGACCTTCAAGCTTGGCAACTGTTTCCTATGGGGTACTTAATGCTACAGTACTCTGTATACTCTTTTTGGTAATTCTTTGAGATAAATCATTTATTATTTTTTTCTTCTCCTAAAATAAAATTAATTTTAACTGTTATTATAATTTTATTAATTACACATGAATGCGACTGAAGAAAACCCACATTTAACCTCTTTTATCAACCCATTCATGTATAAAGCTCTAGTATGGTTCTCCTTTTATTCAAATATGCATGTTTTCTCTCAACAAAAATTTCTGCCTATGTTTCACCGAGACAATATTTTAGATAGTTTTATGTCTTTACATTTCTTAGTGCGGTTGAGAATTGGATTTCATTAAATTTTGTTTTCTAACGTATGATTTCTGGCATGGTGTCACACTATTTTGTATAACTCTATTGTGTGCAGTCACTTCCAATTGCTTTATGAAATCGTTTTATGTAAAATAATTATAATTGTATTTTTATATTTGTTTCTGTATCATGTATACACAGGCTGGAATTTAAACAGTGACGTTTAATGTAAATGCTTCACAATGCTTGAAAGAAGAAGCCTAATCTCACCATACTAGAGCTTCCCTAGAAGTGAGAGCTTCTGTTTTCTACAAAAATCAAGATTTTTCTATAATTTTCAATACTATTTTTATTGCTTTTCGTGAGAGTAATTGGGGAACAGCAGTTGGGGAAAAACAATAAGACTTTCATATTCTTTGAGCCATGTTTCCCAGAGGACAGGACTACCATATTGAGATGGCAGACAACGATCTCTGTGCAGCTGGCTGTTAAGTATACTTAGACTTCGCATTGTGATCTAGATTCTCCGCAGATAGATGTCATGATATTGATTCAAGATGAGACAGTAAGATGTTCCTTATTTTGGCACTCGGCCTCAGTCATATATTCCAAACTAGTTTAAACTTGGCCATCCATTTGTCTTTGGGAAACTTTATTCAAAGATGTAATAGCCAGTGCACATTTTACTCATTGTATTCACTTTCTTCAAAAACACTATTCCAACCACAGAGAAGTAGTAACTAACATATTCCAACACACAGTTGTATGATGTTTCTGATTTTAAGAGAAAGGACTGCCGGGCATGGTGGCTCACTCCTGTAATCCCAGCATTTTGGGAGACCGAAGCGGGAGGATCACCTGGGGTCCAGGGGTCCAGAGTTCGAGACCCGCCTGACCAATATGGAGAAACCTTGTCTCTACTAAAAATACAAAATTAGCTGGGCATAGTGGTGCATGCCTGTAATTCCAACTACGTGGGAGGCTGAGGCAGGAGAATTGCTGGAACCTGGGAGGAGGTTGCGGTGAGCAGAGATCATGCCATTGCACTCCAGCCTGTGCAATAAGAGTGAAACTCCATCTCAAAAAAAAAAAAAAAAAAAAAAAGAGAGAGAGATAGGACTTTTAGCATTTCACTGTTCAGTACAACATTGAATGTAGCATATCCTGAATCCAAAGCCCTTTCACACATTTTCCATGGCAAAAATCTCATATGCATATTTATTTCTTCTATTTTTCAACAAATGCATGATCTCTCAAATCAGAAGTTTCAAGGTTTTGCACATTTACTCTCTCTCTCTCTCTATGTATATATATATATAGTAACTCCATCTGCCTGACATGCCATCTCTGATATTTCTGAACTCATTTGCTTTCAAAATTCTGTCTTGAAGCATTCATTAATTATTCTGTTATGATAACATTCTGAGTCACATTGAAATTCCAGTGAAACATTGAACCAACACACGGTCATAACAAGTAAAATATATTAAATTATTAGCATGATCAAAGTACTAGGCCAAACATTGGCTTATATGTAGTCACAAACATATATGTGCAGCATATGCAAATATACACACAGATTATATATTGACAATATATTTGTAAGGAAGATATATTTTCACTTCTATTTTGAAAAAATAGAAACTTAGATCAAGATATTAATATTAAATCGTTTGTTTATTGGTCAACGCAAATGAAGTATAAGAGGTCTTTTTTCATTTTTTAATCCTAAAAAATTAATTTTTACTTTATATGCAAATAGAAAGCTTTGAATGCATTTTTCTTCACACCCCACCCAGCCTGGAAAATATTTGTTATAACAATATGCAAAGTCCTATTTGAGGAATTTGAAATGACTGGTGGTATGTGAATTGGACTGGAGAGGTAAGGATAGAATTGAGAATATCACTGCAGATAGCAAGGACAGATGCAATAAAATGTAATCTCGGCATTTACTTGTAAAATACTTCATTTTTATCTGTTAGTTTGTGAAAGAGGTTAAGAAGGCAGAAGGAGTGAACCTTGTTGACTGCACCGAAGGGAAAGAAAAATGGACAGAGGGTGCACTCACTGCTGTCTCCAGAGACTAAAGGAGCAAACATGCTCTAGCATAACCCTTAAGAAAATGCACCAAGGGAACACAATTACAAAGTGATCAAAGTGATCAAAAACAAAGTACTCTCTAATGGTGACATTTCCTCTGGAATTTTGTATTATTTTTATAATATTTGTATTATTCCTCTGGAATTTTGTATTATTTGGACAGAGAAGACTATCCTGGTATCCCTGAAATCAAACATGTAGAGTAATTTTATAGGTAAATGTAATTATAGATGAATTAAACCAGCCATGTGCACAAAGAATTTTAGGGTAATGTCGCTCGAGGTTCTCTGTAAAGCTGACTGGGCAGATTCCCAGGTTGCCAGTAAATGAAGCAATTTTCACTATTTAACATCATATCATCTTTGCTGTTCCTCGAATTCCAAAGGTTGCTGACCAAATGAGAGATGATTTATCAAGATGATCCTTGGCTTCCACTTTTATCTCATTTTTGTTCCCCTGGACATTGAACTCTATTCCCTAAACTCTGTCTTTATGGCAACTTTTTGAAACTTTTTGAGTATTACGAATCAAACAAACGTGAAATAGTTGAGCATCATAGACTCTTAATGGAAATTCAAAAATAAATTTTCATGAAAGATATACCTCCCTCCTAATATAGCATTAATAATTATAACTTAAACAATTTCCTTTTAGGACACTAAAATGTTGGAGGTGAGAAGTCAAAACATTTGCTCTTGTATTTATGAAGTGAACAGAAATATTGGTCCTTAACAGTTTGGTTATATAGGCATTGTCATCTGTTTAGGTAGCTTGTCATGACGATGAGGACCAACCTCTGTTTTTTTATCTTACCCAAATTCCTTTCTAAGGAGTCTGGGAAGTCATGCCCTACAAACCATAAATTCTCATCAGATGGGTTTTGTTTAACCCTGTATTTCATGACTTACTTTCCAGTTTGACTCTGGTATAACAAGGAAGAACATCAAATGTTCTACCCCAAAATATATTTCCTTGCCATACTTTGAAATTGCCTTGCAAAGTCTCTTGTAGGAAAAATCCATATTCTATAGAGAATCCCCTTCACCCTTTGTTTTCCTTCCTTCCTTCCCAGATCCAGGAGATAATCAACTAACAGCCAGGCACCCTTTTAAATCCGATATAAAACAATTTAGAACCTGCTGTCTCTGAAGTCTGCTATCTAAGAGCTTCCTCTGGACAATAAAACCTGGTCTTCACAATCCCTTTTCTTTAACCTGAACATTCCTTTCTATGGATACCCGGTCTTCAGATAACCTCAACCAGTTCTCAACCAGAAAATGTTTAAATTTACCTATGGCCTGGAAGCCCCCGCTTTGGGTTGTTCTATTATGCCCAGACCGTTTATTCCCCGAAGAAGACCACCAGAGTCCAGAGTCAAAGCTAAGCAGCAAGGATCTTTATTATAGGTTCGAACCTGGAACTCTCACTCGCTCGTGAAACGAGACGGGCAGGAGAGCTCCCCCACTGAGCTCCGAGCAGTGTTATATAGTCTAAGAAAAGTGGGCATAGAGTTATTATACAAATCAGATATATGATTGGCTAGTGTTTGAACAAGGCGATTTGGCTAACTATGATTGGTTCCCGCCATTTCGGATATTTCGGTTCAACCTTTGAGGCGGGAGAGCAGGTTTATGGCAGCAAGAGTTTATCTTACTTAAACACGTCTTGTGACCTTGCCTCAGAACTTACAAAATCTCTGGTATGTGCAAAACAAAATCTCTGGTACGTGCAGAAAAACAGGTACTCACAGAACTTACGAAATCTCTGGTATGTGCAAAGATTAGAGAGCAGAACAAAAGGGTGTAGNGAACTTACGAAATCTCTGGTATGTGCAAAGATTAGAGAGCAGAACAAAAGGGTGTAGCAGGGGGGGCGGGTACACATCTATCTTTGTGTCCTTTCATTTCATTTTTACAGTTATAAATGTAAGAGATCAATAAACATTTCAATTCATTTATAAGTAATGTTTATTGATCTCTTAGTTGAAATTTGAAATTTTAATTTTTGAATGTGTTATTTAACTTAAAGTATCCATGGAGTGATCAATACATGTAGCTGCCAGTGTTCTATGCAAAATAGAAGTATGTTTGGATAGAAACCATATAGATAATAACAATAGCTCTCTATTATTATTAGTTTAACTCAATTGGCCAGCTACTTTCAGTCCATTTATTAGAAAAAAATCTCATAACTACTCTCTGCGTAGTAGGTTGAAGCACATTAAATGGTAATATTTCAACATTTTTATATTCAAAAACAGCAATTTCATAAAGGTTCAATTTAATAGCAATTCCAGGCTTTATTTTGCTGAAGAAAAAGTGAGGACTTAAGAGGTTAAGTAACATGCTCCAAAAAATATAAAGCCTGCAGTTAGCAAAAATGTGCTCAAAACAGTCTCTCTTAAGTTCAAACTTCACTAACTTGAAGGTCTACTGACTTGAGGTTCAAGCCTGAGGGTCTGTTGATTTCAGGTTCCTCAAAACTGCCATTGTTTTTTTCAATCAGTTCAGTTTGGCAAACTGCCTAAGTAAGAGTCATAAATGAAAGTAAGATTTTTGTCTTACTCTGTATACTACATGCACTCAGGCTTTTTGAGCTTGACTTTGAGTACAGAGCCACTCCTTCAGGACCAGAGAAAGGAACTAATGTATTTCCAGATAAATCAGGCAGAAGGCTTCTTGGTTTTAGGCCCCATTTTGAGCTGAGTTTTAAAAACCAGATAGGGGTTTGCAATGCTAGAGAGGAGGGGAGTTCCTGCTTGGTGCACCTGCTTGTGCAAGTGTTATTGTAACCTGATATGAATAGCGTCACAATTAGCTTCTGTGATGCAGACCTTTGGTCTTTCATATGTCTCTCTTTTCCTCTTTCTCCAGACAATCCCATCCCAGGTCCCCACCACTGGTTCCCTTTTGGCCTGTTTCTATATCATTATAGTAAAATGTGACCAAATCCAAATACTATCAAACAAGTCATATAACCAAGTAATGGATATTATAAGAGGAAGCATTATGAACAATCAAAGTTTTAATAATAGCTCTAGACATTTCTAGTCTTTCAAACAAAATTAAAAAAATAAAATCAGCTAAGTTTACCTTTTTACAGAACTTCATACTCACTTAAGATCGTTTTGATTTGATGACCAACCACAAAATATATAATTCTTTGTGGGCCATGAGAAGGTTTAGGCTGTCATGAAACAAATATGTAGCTACTAAAAATGGGATTGACATGTGATTTAATACATAACCTGGGATCTGAGAAAGTTAACTCTATTTGTTTCTTTAGTTGTGATCTCTGAGCCAGTGCCAATGAACTGAGAGCAGATTTCCCAAATAGTGTTTGTAACATGACTCTGTGCAGAAGACATTAGCAATTGTTCTGTGTAGGGAAAAATATGGCCCATATGTTTGGCAAATATCAAATAACGCATTCTCCTTTGACAGATCCCTATTACATGACATATTAAAGTCTTTGAAATTTCCCAGGGGTGAAATAACCTATGCAACATTTTTAGCTTATTGTACTACAATCCTATTCCCAAATTTTCTCTGACCTTGGCATAGTTCCCCCTCCCCATACACACACAAGATCTGTTAGGATGTGCTGCAACACTACGACTCAATAGACCTCATTTTGAGTGGCATTCACTTAGAAGAGGAATATCTGAATCAGGATCAATCAGAATATTTATTAAGCAATTACTATGCTGAAAACACTCTGTTTCATGCACTTTGTGAAACATGCATATGAGGAAAAAGGTCTTGCCCCGACGTCGTTTACTTTTTCAGCAGACATTATTAGGAGTTGAAATGTGTTCTCACAAAAGACTTTGAAGTGTTAACCCCTAGTGTCTGGTGCTGTGACCGTCTTTGGAAATAGACTGAGGTCATTAGAATGGACCCTGATCCAACATATAAAGGCAAAATTTGAACACAGGGACACACATACACAAGTAAAAACATCATGTGAAGGTTGAAATTATGCTGCCACACACTAAGAAATGATCAGAAGCTAGGTAAGAAGCCAGGAACAGGTACTCCCCAAGCACCTTCGGAGGGAGCATGGCCAAGTGAACAATACATTCATCTCAGAATTCTAGCCTCCAGCACTGTGAGACAATAAATTTCTGTGATTGAACACACAGTTTATGGTATTTTGTTTCAGCAGCCCCAAGAAATGAATACAGACATATTCACAAAATAGCAGCTAGTCACGTGGCTTATTATTTAAACATCAAATGACTAGTACAGGTAATGTTCATTAAAGGAGTTCAGAGGAAGTAAGACAGTATGAAGCCTAAATATGAAGAGGAGGCTGAGGAATGGAGAAAGAGAGGAAGATGCTGCTGGTTGACTAGGAACAATTCAATCTCATCCTGAAAAAAAAAAAGTTACTATGGAAAGTAATGAATATCTTAAATTGCTTACTTGTAGTAATCATTTCACTATGACTATGTGTATCAAAACATCATACTTGTATACTTTAAATTTATACAATACAAATTAATTGTTTAATTAATTATAAAAACTGTCCACTTAATCCTATTTTTCTCAGTGACCGATATGGTTTGACTGTGTCCCCACCCAAATCTCGTCTTGAATAGTAGTTTCCATAATCCCCACTTGTTGTGGGAGGTACCAGGTGGGAGGTAGTTGAATCATGGGAGTGGTTTCCCCCATGCAATTCTAATGATAGTGAGTACATTCTCACAAGATCTGCTGGTTTTTATAAGGGGATTCCCCTTTCACTGGTTCTCATTCTTCTCCCTCCTGCCGCCTTGTGAAAAAAGACATGTTTGTTCCCCTTCCGCCATGATCGTAAGTTTCCTGAGTCCTCCCCAGCCCTGCAGAACTGTGAATCAATTAAACTTCTTTCCTTTATAAATTAGCCAGTCTCAGGTATGTCCTTATAGCAGGGTAAGAATGGACTAACACACTGACTGAAACTGTCTTCTAGGATAAATATTGAAAACAGCAGAATTTTGTCTTTCTACCCTCCCCTCTTGCAGCAAGAGAAATGGATGTGACCCAGTGCTGGTCAATGGGAACTGACAAAGTTTGCAGGGGATTCCTGGAAAATTTTCCTCCCCAGTAAAGGGACACCTGAAGAAAATGCCCTATTTCTTTTTCATTGTATGTGGTTATATTTAAGTGAAGCTAGAATGTCTATGCTCAGTGTTCTCCCATGGGGGAAGACATTCGTGAAGGACCAAGGGTAGCAGGAACAGGAAGCATCAGAGTCTATAAAAATGTCAGTGTGCCATTGCCCCAACTCTCAACACACCTTTTATCCAGACTCCTTATACATAAGGTAATATAATTATTTAGCAGTTTTAGTTAAACCTTATGCTGTTTGCAAGGAAGAAGATAATTCTGAATGATGAGAAAGAAAAGGAGAAACAGAAGGGTAAAAGAATGACATGATCACAGATGTAGAGTCAGGGTACTTAACCTATTCTCAGGGCTCACCTCAACATTGTTAAAAACTTTTTCTATTTGGCCTAGTGTGGTGGCTCACACCTGTAATCCCAGCACTTTGGGAGGCCAAAGTGGGCAGATCATGAGGTCAGGAGATCAAGACCATCCTGGCTAACAAGATGAAATCCCGTCTCCACTAAAAATACAAAAAATTAACCAGATGTGGTGGCGGGCGCCTGTAGTCCCAGCTACTCCGGAGGCTGAGGCAGGAGAATGGCGTGAACCCAGGAGGCGGAGCTTGCAGTGAGCCAAGATCGCACTACTGCACTCCAGCCTCGGCGACAGAGCGGAGGGGGGCAAAAAAAGAAATTATTTTCCATTCAAAGATTTTACTTGAATACCATATCATCCTCTGGGCCTTAACTGATTTGCATTCCTCCTTTTTTTGAACTAATTTCCTGTCTTCCAACTGAGTTGCCAAATTACCTAATCTCTGTCTTTTGAAAACATAATTGTACTCTGTCCCTATGCTGATACACAACTTCCTAGTTTAAGTGCCTACAGTTTTACTCCGCATCACTGAGCATGTTACCGGTTGGAAATCTGTCCAGGTATGCACCAACCTCAATTCTTGTCTCCTCAGAAGAAAGGATTCGCCTGAGGGGCAAAAGGCAGAAGGGGAGATGGCGGCAAGTTTTAGAGCAAGAGTGAAAGTTTATTAAAAAGCTCTAGAGCAGGAACAAAAGGAAGAAATGTGAAGTTGGAAGAGGGCCAAGTGGGCCACTTGAAGGACAAGGTCACAGTTTTACCTTTTGATTTAGGGTTTTATGTGTTGGCATATTTCTGGGGTCTTGCGTCCCTTCACCCCTGATTTTTCCCTTAGAGTGTGCTGTCCGCATGCACAATGGTCACCTAGTGCTTGGGAGAGGAGCATGCGCAGTGTATACTGGAGTTGTACTCATGCTCACTGAAGGCGTTCTTCCCTTTACTCGTGGAATGGCCCTAGAAGGTCACATACCAGTTTAAGTCCGCCATTTTCCCTTTTAATGTACAAGCTTAAGCCTATTCACCCAACTCCTGAGGTCTCAGGAAGCTGATTATCACCATTTTCGGATATTTCCTAACTATAGGGAGGCTGCCTTTCCCTGGTGCCGGCTGCAACCAATTATTTTAGAAAGAGAGTTACCAACTGCCTGGCCATCACCTGATGGTCGCCTGACATGGCTGGTTGTGGGAGAGGCTTCTTCTGCCCTGCTCATGTTGGCCTAACTCTCTACTATAACAAGCACAGGCACCTGATGCCATGCAGGAACTCAACCAACTCACATTGTATGAATGTACGGATGAATGAATAAGAATAAATGGGTGTCTCTTCTGCTTCAGTCACATAGTCCTATACAAAAGTATCTAAATCCAGATAGTTTTGTTTTTCTATTGTTTTCATGCTAGGTACACTCTTAAGTGTTGAGGATACAGCACTGATTTGTGGTACTATGCACAAAGGAAGGCCATTGAGTATCTCTGACAAGGATTAACTTGATCAGATTTTGGCAGAAGTGTTGAGCATGGAATAGAGGAGAAAGTTATGTTTAGGAGAAAGTGATGAACAAATGACTCTGTTATAGCACTGGTCATAGATGATGGAATTTTGCTGAAATCAGTAAAAAGGATACTAAGAATAACAACAAAGAGATGGAAGAGGTAACATGAAGTTGATGAATATTTGAAGAGATGTAAGAGTCTGCAATTTTATATAGATTTTTGGCTCAGGTTATTAGCCAGTGAAGAGGTAAGATGTGAAGTAGACCAGAGAAATCAGAGTTGTTGTTGTTATTATTTTAATGGGGAAGACATCAAGATCAATTTTGGGCATTCTCTGTCTCTGTGCTAATCTGAGGGTAGAGCAGTACATTACTTGTCTTCCAGTAAGTCTGAACATGGAGGGAAATGTAATACACTATTATCCTTCATGTGAAATATGGGAACTTATCACACGATCCAAAGCAACACTGACTTGGGCACATGATTATCTCAATATTATGTGAAAGACACTTTCAAATTTATTAAGGTTATGTTAAAGGAAACACAGATCAACTGAAAGATAGTGATAAGTATCTCACGCGTCCATGTGAAGAGACCACCAAACAGGCTTTGTGTGAGCAACAAGGCTGTTTATTTCACCTGGGTGCAGGCGGGCTGGGTCCTAAAAAGGAGTCAGCAAAGGGCGGTGGTTATCATCAGTTCTTAAAGATTTGGGGATAGGCAGTGGAGTTAGGAGCAATATTTTGCAGGCAGGGGGTGGATCTCACAAAGTATATTCTCAAGGGTGGGGAGAATTACAAAGAACCTTCTTAAGGGTGGGGGAGATTACAAAGTACATTGATCAGTTAGGGTGGGGCAGAAACAAATCACAATGGTGGAATGTCATCAGTTAAGGCTATTTTCACTTCTTTTGTGGATCTTCAGTTGCTTCAGGCCATCTGGATATATACATACAGGTCACAGGGGATATGATTGCTTAGCTTGGGCTCAGAGGCCTGACAATAAGTTTTATATTTTTAAGGAATTTGATTTCACTACACTATAGATAACATATGATGCTGACAAATGTATAGAATCATATAAACTACATGCTTTGTTATCAATTTTATGGCATAAAGTTAGAGCTCTTTCTTAGAAAATATGCAAAACAAATTCTCTCCTAATGGCCTCAGTACAAAAAAACACCCACAGATATCTATACAGTATCACATTTCTAGTGTTATAACTAAAGGTCAGTTGTCATATTTACTATCATCTCTGATATTTCAAGGGTTTATAGCTTATCAAATCACATCTGGCAGAAACTTGTTCTGAGGCTTTTCAGCTTGGTTTAAAAAGGTTTTTATTCTATGAAATATGTATTATGGTACATTTTGTAAAGATAATAATTTTGTCAAAAATTTGGAGAAATTTTGGAGATAACTCCTCTCCTCACTTTTAAAACACAAACCTGGGAGGGATATTTTGCACAAATACCTAATTAATTTTAGTATTTGGCGTTGCAAAGTTAGACTTGCATATTTACAACTAATTCTTGGGACATCATCTGCTAATGCCATTATTGTGGCAATGTTGGCAAAGCTTGGAATGTTGTCATTTACATTGTTTCAAAAGAAGCCGTGTGTTTGGATAACAAAGACAGTAATGAGAATAGTACTCAGATGATAAGAAACACAATACAATATTTTTAAAAAATAAAATCCCTTGATACTGTGTTTTTCATTTTTCAGGTGATACAGAGTAAGAGGGAGATGACATGCTAAATTCAGAAGGCCAGGATAAAAGAACTGGATTAGTCATCTGGTATAAGTCACTACATAAATTAAATACAACTAGGTAGTAGGTCTGAAAATATCCGTGAAGGGTTAACTGCTTGAAACCTGAAATCTGACATGCAGAATTGAAACACAGCATACACACTGAGTGGAGACAAGCACCACAATAGCACAGTCCACAAGTAAGGCAGGTTTCAGTGGAAACTTACAAGTGAGTAGCAGCAAAATACTCACGGTTTCCTGAGACCTCATCCTCTCACTAAGCAGAATGATACAGGAGAATGTCCCCTATTCCTGGGCTATTTCACAAATCAAGCAGGAACCTGAAAGGAACAGGGTCACTACCACTTTACTTCACTCTTTATTCTTTTCTTGTTTGCTTTTCAGACTCTATAATTTCAAGTGACTTGTCTTCATGTTTGCAGGGTTTTTTTTTTTTTTTTTTAATTCTGATTGTTGGAATCTGCTGTATTAAACTTGAAATTCAATTATCTTACTGTCAGCTCTAGAATTTCTTTTTTGTTCTTTGTAAAAATAATTTCTGTCTCTCAGTGGATAATCTTGAATTGTTTATATCTCATTTTTTCTAATTTTCTTTTAATTGTCT
Organism: Theropithecus gelada; assembly: GCF_003255815.1. Classification (NCBI taxonomy): domain Eukaryota; kingdom Metazoa; phylum Chordata; class Mammalia; order Primates; family Cercopithecidae; genus Theropithecus; species Theropithecus gelada. The sequence continues at coordinate 104,311,025 of NC_037681.1, forward strand.
ATTCATGATTTTCTTTATCTCATTGAGCAAATTTATGACACTATTTAAAGTTATTGTCAAGTAAATCTGAAACCTGTGTCTCTTTAGGGTTGGTTTCTGGAGATTTATTTTGTTAATTTGGATAAGTCACATTTCACTGTTTCTTGGTATGCTTTGTAGTCTTTTGTTTAAAATTGGACATTTGAAAAAGCAGCTACTTCTTCTAGTCTTTGTAGATTATCTCTATGCAAGAGAAAACTTTCACTAAACAACCAGTATGAAAACTCAAGTTCTTTTCAGGTCTTCTCTGGGAATGTATCTTTCCTGGGAAATTGTGCATGTGTGTGTGACTTCCCAATTCTTTCATATAGATGATGCTTTTAAATGTGTTATTTTGCTTAAGCGTCTCACCCTTGCCTCCTCTCAGAGTCTTAGATGTTCTATTGCATTTCTCGGTCTACAATCTCTTGTCCCCAGGCACTCACAGGTCTGGAGTCCCCTTGCAGCTGTCACAAACTGCAGCCCCCACTATTGCATTTGGTGGTCTCCAACCTCATACCCAAACCATGACACTATTCCCAATCAATGCTCCCAGTTAGGCAAGACAGAAACCAGTCACTCAAGAAGTCCACAGATAAGCTTAGAACGTTGTACACAAGTTCCAGCCTTTTCCTTCTGGTCCTGAGGGAGAAACTGGAAATTGGATAGCTTTCTCCTGACCATGTCTGGCCCCACTGGATAGAAAGGGTGGGGCAAGGGTGAGCAAAAATGACACACATTTTCTGTCATTTTGAATGTGGCCTTTTCTTTGTTGGGGGTTTCTCCTGGTGGCTGCAAATTCTTAGCTCGTTTTTAGACTTCCACAAAATTACTTTGGACTGTAATGTTGTTGTTTATTTGATATTTCCATTGTAGAGCAAGAGCCTGGACTTTCCTATTCTGCCATTTTGCTTCACTGAATTTTGGACCATTCATTTTAAAATTCTGTTTTATCACTCTTCTTAAAATAAAATAATTTCTACTGCTATCCTTAAGTTTACTGACCCTTACTTTTCCCATATTCAAACTACTGCTCAGTCTAACTTGTTAAAATTTTATACATATACATATTCTATTTTTAAAAATCATTTACTTTTTTGCTGAGCCTTTTTATCTTTTGCAGTCTCTGACAATATTTATAAACATCTGGTCTAAAATCTTAATTTGGTAATGCCAACATTTGGTTCATGTCAGTGTTTATTTCCATTCACTGCTTTTTTTCTTAATTATGGGACACATTTTCCTGTTTCTTTCTATAGTGGACCTTGTAGATAGGATCTTAAAGATAATACTTGGTAGAGACTCTAGATTCTCTTACCTTCCTATGAATCATTTTGATTTTTTTGTTCTAGCAGATAGGTAAATTACCACCTAATTACCTTATAACTGTAGAGGCTTAGTTTTATGCTGTTATATCTTTCTCTTTGAGTTGTGCCCTTAATCATATTGTAAACATTATAGCTCAGTAACATATTTTACTAAAAAAACTTGGTTCTATTTAGGTTTTTATGTTTATTCCAAGATGCTAGTTAAGCTGATGTAACTTGGTAGGACAAATTCTAAACTCGAATTCTAAAGGGACTAGCAGTTAAAGTCTCTGCCCAACAGTTGCATCCTTCTAACTGTTACTTCATATTGGGCTCATTGAAGTCTCCACTGCACCTGGGTGCCTCATTAAACATAAATGAATTTGAGAGGGTTTAAACTGAGCTTTTGAGACTCTTAAAAGCTTAAAAAACCTTAACTTGAGTTATTTCTTGTAAATGACTATTTAAAAACAACAATGACAATAACAGAACTTAAACTCAACCAATTAGAAACAATCAACTAACTTATAATCTGTAACTAGGAATTTTCCAGTGGAATAGACTAAATAAGGCAACCCAATAAGGTTATACCTAAGTATAAACACTGTTATACTGGATAAGGTATAATAACAACCAATCAAATATTTTCTTTCCTTTACTGCAATGTCTATTCTGTAAAAGTCTCTTTCTTTTTCAATGGTTGAGTTCCTGGACCACTTCTGATTTGGAGCTGCCCAATTCATGAATCATTGTGTACTTAAATACACTCTTTAAAAATTGTACTATGCCTCAGTTTACCTTTTAAACATCATTATGTGGAACACCCCAAATAGGAATAACAAGAAGATAAAGTACAGAATATACTCTGGAAAATATGATAATCAGTGTAATAATAGCTATGATCTATGTTTGAATTCATAATTTCTGGCAGAAATAACTTTTCCACGTTGTCCTATATTAAAATAATCTGCCAGAATGTAAGTGAGCTGGATTTACTGTCCATTTTTTATTTTTAAGGATAAGGAGCAGTTGACAAAAAATAAAAAATAAAATTCATTGACTATGTCTTAAGTACAGCTCTAAAGTATTACCAATAATTATACCATCACATAGTTATTGACCTAATTTTGATTCTCAATTCTTGCTGGTTTTGTTTGTATATGAGAAATACATTTTACTATTATTATAAATGAAGGAACACTTTGTTTCACTCTGTTATTTCTCTCTTATCTTTTTTTTTTTTTGTGGAGAGTTAAAGAGAAGAAGCCATTTCTTCTATATTTGTTTCCTGTCATACAAAAGAGAAAAAGGGTTTTTCTTTCCTTGTTTTATTTTACAAATGATGGCCAACACTACCAAACCCATTGTTTGAGGTATAGTTGCCAAAATATGCCATTTTTTTTATGCCTGGCAAAAAATACAGGGATTGCTTTGTGGCTATATCCACATGCAGTTATCATAAATTACTTGTAAACTGAGGTTGCATGAATAAACATCATGGGCAGATACAAATCATTCATGGAATACTTTCCAGTCACCTGCAAAATATTTTAGCATCAAGAATAAGCTCAGTCGGGAGTATTCACTAATGCGTAGATATTGTGGATTGAAAACTATTTGTGGAGATCAAATACCTAAAAGATCCATTGTTTGTAAGTCTAGTATAAAAGATAAGCAGTTAAAAATTTTGGATTACATTAAAGAAAACAAAAAATAGTGAGCAAAATAGAGAATAGCAAAATTGTTTTTACTTGGTTTACTTTAGTATGATGAGGGAATACTTTATGAAATTTTGCTTTAGGGAATTTAGGGAAAAAATAGGGAATTTTGATATAAAAAGATATATGGTAATATATCATTTAATCACATGTGTAGATTCTTGTAACTACCACCAGTAGCAGTGGTAAAAGTCCTGACTTTCAGTAAACCCTCTTCTGATTTCCCCTAGCAAGAAGTGGAGGGCTGCCACATTTCTACTGGGTGAAGATGGAAGTCCAAGCTCCCCATCTAGTCCCACTGACACCATGGGAAGGAACCCTTTCACTGCCTGTGTGAGTGAAATTGTAGCTGGCTGGTTGAACACCTCTGATACTCATCCTCATGAGGAACTTGGGTTGCCTCATCATGGCCTGGCAAATGTGGAAGTCTCAAATCTTCATTCAGACTTAGTTGCTGTGAGTTTGAATGGATGGCATCATAAATTTTTGTGACGGAGAACAGCAGTTAATGTCTAAAAGTTTTCTGTCTGCTAGGCTACCCCATTTCCTACCCCTTTTGGGTGTCTGTTTGTCTTTTGGCTACAAAGAACGTTTATCCAAAAGACCCTCCTTTTTTGCCGTTGCTCTGCAATGCTAGCTTTCACATAAATCAAATCTCAGTTTTTCTGGGACTCTTTCCATGTCATTGTTCCATTTATCTGTCTTACACACATATCTTAAATTCCTGATCGTATAATAGTCTTAATTTCATGCAGAGTATATCTGCTTCTCTCCTATTTCTTCTATTAATTTTGATCTTCTTAATGTCTCTCAATAATATTTTAATTTTTTAGTTTAGACATCTCGCACATTTTGGTTAGAATTTTTCCTAGTCTATTTGATTCCTCTTTCTGTGCTTATTTTCCATAATCAAAATTACTGACAATATGATAAATCATACTTATGGAATGCAAACTCAATATTATAAATGTTTATTTTCTCTCCAAATCAATTTATATTTTTAATAGAATCACAAACAAGATACTCATAGATTATTCTATGCTAACATGAATTTTAGGAAAAGAAAGATTGACAATTTTTTTTTATTTTTTATTTTTTTTTGAGAAGTAGTCTCACTCTGTCACCCAGGCTAGAGTGCAGTGGCATGATCCCCACTCAGTGCAACCTCCACTTCCTGGGTTCAAGCAATTCTCATGCCTCAGTCTCCTGAGTAGCTGGAATTACAGATGCATGCCCTCACATCTGGCTCTTTTTTTTTGTACTTTTAGTAGAAAGAGGGTTTCACCATGTTGGCCAGGCTGGTTTCGAACTCCTGACCTCAAGTGATCTGCCCACCTTGGCGTCCCAAAGTGCTAGGATTACAGGCATGAGCCACTGCGCCCGGCCAAGATTAACAATTTGATACTCACATTTTTCCCTAAATGTTACAAAAAATATTAAGCATCATTGAAAAACTGATTCTATTATGTGTGGAACCATCTTTCTTAAACATTGCTGTATTGATTGGCATTTTGAATAGATTTCAGTTAGTTTTAAGATTTACATTGACAGGTTTGAGGTAACTTCAATTTTCTCAGATAATTCATCTATGTTATCTTATTCTCATTGACATTAATGTAATGATGCAAAACATAAAGCTTTACAAAGGGGAGATGTTAGATTCTGTGACAAAACTCTTTCCTGTTCCTGTTTTCTTACTAATCAGAATTAGGAAGATTATACTTTTTGGGGCTGGCTGAGGTACAGTGAAGGTTCAATCTGATGGATAAGAGTTTCAGACTCCAGCTGACAGGAGTTAGAAAGGGCAGTGCTTGACAAGAATCTACACTTGAGTTGAGAGCAAAGCCTGTAGCTCAGAAAAATAATGATTCTGCTTAAATCCAATCTGATGTTCATTCTATAACAAGCAAAGGGATTTTCTGTAGAAACAGGTGAGATATGACCTCATCTTTTTATCTTTTTCTCTTAGAATTCTTTATTTATCTGGGATAAATTACATCCTCTTTCAGATTTGTATTTATAGTAGTGGGATATCCAGTATTTATACTTAGATAAACACATGAATACATTACTAGGAAAGGCATTTTATAAACCAAACAACACTGGAATGTAAGTCCTGATGACAGGGTTTCATGTCACCATCATACAAACTGTACACACCAACATACAATTCATAAAAATCATATTGAATAAATTTGGGCTTATTATTTAATATACATAGGATTCACTTTTCCATTCTTTTGGAACATGAAAATTTGTTTATGTAAAAATTAAAGTTCTTTCTGATTGAGCACACACATCTATTAACTTCCTTCTGAAAATTTTATTGTGTCATTCCCCAAACCATTTGCTCACAGTTTAAAACATACTGCTCTAGGCCAGGAAGAAGCAATGTATTCTTTCACTCTTTTTATAAAATCAAAAACTTGAAATCAGTGGAGCATAGTAGTGGTATAAATAATGCAGAATCAAAGTTACAATAACTGTGGAATTTTAACAAATGTTTATGGATAATTGAGAGAAGAACAATTATTTCTTCTCTCTTAGTTTAGCGCCATTTTTAACCCTTTTAACATTTTGTAATATTGTGCACACATTTTATAATCTAGATGTTTACTAATTATTTTCACTTGTCAATCATAAGCTTTTTAAATCAAATCACCTGGAAGCAGTTTGTTTTGAGTCAACTAATGCATAATTCATTCTTATATTCATGAGTTATTCATGGAGTTTCTTGCAATGCCAAAGAAGATTAAAGTGCAATTCTGTGTGTGTGTGTGTGTGTATGTGTGCACATGTGGGTTGAAAGAAAGGGAGAATGAATGTGAGAGCAAACTACAGGTGTTGAGGGAAAAAAGGCCTTACTCCTATGAAATTGAGCTCATTTATCTTCCTTCCCGTTTTATCCTAGCTTCTTCATCTTCCTCCCACCAAAATGTAATACTAGTATGGTTTAGTGTTTCCCAGTAGGATGAAATGTAGTTGCTCATTCAAATTCCTCAAACCAAAAAGCAATCAATACACTATGGCAGGTATCTTGTTCTAGAAGAAAATTGTTTTTTTGCGTCTTAAAGGAAGAGCAATGAGTATCTAGGAGAAGAAAAATCCACCCTGGAAGTAACTACATTTATCTTTCTTCAAGAGAAAAATTATAAAAAGCAAAAAGAAGTTAACTTTAAAACAATGATTAACTTAAATCTCTTTCATAGGCATTATATAACACCTTACCAAAGGAAAAGTGCATCAGTAACCTAGAGAAAGTAAGAGAATGCTGTGTAAAGCTCAAGGAAAATGTGGATGTTCAGTGCATTTAAATCACATACCCAAGTTGATATTCAGTTTATTTAGGGATGCATGCATTTCTTTTTTAATGTATATTAAATATGCAGTAGGATGAGTAGCAATGAAAGCCTAAATTTAAGATAAATAGTTTCCTGCTTGTTAACATTAAATTGACTCTGTAAAGATTTTAATGTAAGATGAGGTGGGACTTAAGACATCAGGGAATAAACATCACTAGACTTACTGAGGACTCTCCGACACTTCAACATATGACTATATCTGAAGGATGAATACATTCATTTGCGTATAGGTGAATGACTTTGAGAATAAAAAACATTTTTAGAAACTGATGGGTTGAGATAGTCCAAACTGAAGTTGAATTTGGAGTGAAAGTCCCTACCATAAAACTCACCAAGGAGATTACATGACCAGTTTTATAGAGTTTATTTAATTCAAATCCAATAGTAATATTGTGTGCTAAATAATCTAGTTCTAGTCTATATATCAGTATATGATATACATATGTTGTATATGATCAGGACTAGGGGAAAGTGACAGGGACTTTTCTTGAGTGCAAAATTTAATCAGATGACAAAACAGTAATCAAGATAGATACATATTTTATACGTATATTTCTATTTAAGTTGATTTATATGAAACTAATAATTATTTTTAAAATAATTTCTACTTTTAGATTCAGGGGATACATGTATATATTTTCTACATGAGTAAACTCCATGACACTAAGGTTTGGGATATAAATGATCCCATCATCTAGGTGGTGAGCATAGTATCCAATAGGTAGTTTTTCAGCCCTTGCCCCTACCCTCTCTCCCCCTCTAGTAGTTCCCAGTATCTGTCATTTCCATCTTTATGTCCATGTATACCCAATGTTTAGCACCCACTTATAAGTGAGTACATATGATATTTGGTTTTTTGTTTTGTGTTAATTTTCTTAGGATAATGACCTTCAGCTGCATCCATGCTGCTACAAAGGATATAATCTTATTCTTGTTTATGACTGTGTAGTATTCCATGATGTATATGTATGACATTTTCTTTATCCAGTCTTCTGTTGATGGGCATTTAGATTGATGCCATGTCTGCTATCATGAATAGTGGTGCAATGAACATATGAGTGCAGGTATAATTTTGGTAGAATGATTTATTTTCCTTTGAGATATTCCCAGTAATGGAATTGTTGGGTCAAATGGTAGTTCTGTTTTGAGTGAATACCAAAATGTAAATTAAAGATACTATAGGTATATGCTTATTTATGCATTCTAATGTGCTTCACCTGTCTGGTTAATGAGCTTGCAGACCCATGATCAAGCTCTCATCCTAAAGAGTTTTATAACTTTTGAATACAAAAACACAATATTAAATTTGGCATGGTTTCACAATTTTTTTAGCATATGTACATTCTTAGCATAATACATCCTGTCCTTCTCAGCTCCACAGAGTACATTGTTTGGTGGCAGCAATTCTAAGATATCTTTTTGGAAAATCAAGGCACCTGAGGAGCTTCCCTTTTCATTCTTTCATAACGTGGGTGGCATGAGTAATACTCATTTCTAATAATATTAAATTGTGAGTCTATTTCAGAAGCAACCAGAGAAGACATTCACGTTTTGCAGAATTGTGCAATGTATGTATATGTAATTGAAAGTTGCTAAGATATTTTATAACCATAAAAGCAGAACTTTGATCTGTTAAGTAGAATAGATGTAGGATTTTAGCAAGCAAACTTTACTCTTAGATGGACCAGTGAAGAGATGGAGAAAAAATGGGCTTTAGTACAGTCCTGCAACTTTAAAAATAAGATACTTCCAAATAGAAATTACCTCCCAAATTTAAAACATTACACAAAATATTTTTTGATTGTTGTAGTCAATTTAAATTGTATTCTTATTAGAATAGAAAATGTGGTAATTGATACTAGCAATTTATTTGACATCATTGTTTTGATATTGAAATGAGATTGTTCTTTAAGTGATTACATGTTGATACTATTTTATCTTTATTTTAAATGTAATGGTTGACACATGCAAATAATATATCTATAATATCTATTTTATTTATATAGCATGATAATACATGGAAAATCATGAACATGTCATTTGTGAAAGGAAAAAAATCTGGGGGCCCCCAAATAACTAAGCTAAAAGGAAAAGTCAAGATGGAAACTGCTTAGGGCAAATTTGCCTCCCATTCTATTCGAAGTCATTCCGTTGCTTACTGATATAAATGTAGATCTGATTGCCTCTTTGGAAAGTTTAATCAGAAACTCAAAAGAATGCAACCATTTTTCTCTTATCTACCTATGACCTGGAAGCCCCCTCTCAAGTTGTCCCACCTTTCTGAACCAAACCAGTGTACATCTTACCTATATTCATTGATGACTCATGTCTCCCTAAAATGTATAAAACCAAGCTGTGCCCTGACCACCCTAGGCACATGTCATCAGACCGTCTTGAGGCAGTGTCACAGGCGTGCATTCTTAACTTTGGCAAAACAAACTTCCTAATTTTACTGAAACCAGCGAAGATATTTGGGGTTCACACATTTAACTACACTAAATGAAGTGTCTGTACCTGACACTTTTTTATTTGTAGACTCCATCACGATTTCTCAACATTTAATAACATGTTTAGCCCAATTAAATTTATTGTGATTTACATTAAAGTTGGGTTCACTATTTCCATGCCTTATTTCTTATTACTGCCTTTATATTAATATCTGTTTTACTGTTTTAAAAATTTTGTTGTTTTTTTAAAATTTATTTTACATCTGCTGGTCTAGTATTTATAGACTCTGATCTAGTCATCCATAAAACTTTACTGTGCATATTTAATGATGTCTAAATTTAAATAACATTCTAAACCCTCTCCTTCATCTCTTTCTGTGTGTCCTGAGATTGGCACTTCAAGTGCTGGAAACAAGATATGATTTCTTTTTAAGTGAATGGATGGGTTCTTGCAGACCTCTTTTGCCACCTCTGGGCTCATCAATGCTACAAAGAATGTATCTTATTCATAAAATAGGTGTTCTATTGACATAGGTAACTTCAGGGCACCTGTCATACCATATGCACATAATTGGAAGTCTGTTTATGTTATCTTTATCAGGTAGTGATATGGCTTTATATTGCTATGTTGAATTCATTTTGTTTGTTGTTGTTTTTTTTTTTTTTTTTGCGAAACTCTCTACCAATTAATTTTTAATATATTTGAATTCCAATATTTCCCACTAGATTAGAGGTGTCAAAGTCACCTAATATTGAGCTTTGTTTAGATGATCATTATTTAACAAAATTATTTTTTATTTTATATATAGTGAAATGATTAGCACAATTAAGTTAGTTAGCATACCTATGACCTCACCTAAGTACCATGTTTCTTGTGTGTAAAATAGTATTTGAGATCTATGATCTTAGCAAATTTCAAGTATACAATACATTATTGTTAACTGGAGTTACCATTCTGTACATTAGCTCCTTGGAATTTATTCATCTTATAACAAAGTTTATACCTTTTTGCCAGTATTTTCTGATTTCCTTTACCTTCTTGTCCCTAAAATCATCATTCTATTCTGTTTCAGGAAATTCTAATTACACCAAAATTAATTGGTGTACTCCTATTTATAAGTCTTCTGAGCTCAATCGGATTAGTTTATAATTAAATAAATCACACATGTTTTTGTGACTTTTGATGTACTTCTATATTCTTAATACAGTCTTTACCAATTATTCTAAATTGCTTTTGTATCTCTGTAGATTTCTTATCCACAATTATAAACTTGTGAGTTTTTTTGTGATGTTTTAATATTTTTGATTATTTTTTCTTAAATTTACCTATTAACAGAGTTAATTATTTGTTTTATTAGTTATACTTTTCCCCTTCTTTTAAAATTTATTTACATATTCTTTAGTTGTTCCCATCTCTAGGCACATTTTTGTTTACTTTCTAATATCTTGCGTTAAAGAGTTAAATTATCATCTCTGAGGCATTGCTGAAATCATGTCACATACTATTTAATCATATAATTGTTGTCTTAGTGGCACTACAAATCTTGGTTCTTCTCTTCCAGTCCCTGTCTTTGTGACCTTTGGCACATCAACCCTAGTCTGCCTCAGTCAACTCTTCTCTAAGAAAAATTGATGATAAGGATATAAGTACCTCACACAGAGGTTATTAGGATAAATGAGGTAAAAAATGCAAATTGTGCTTGACAAACAATAAGGTTTACATAAATATTACATTTTAGTGTTGTCATTAATATTATCATAGATTTTTTTCACTTTATAATCTTCTTAAAGTGTCTATAACTTAGTTTTAGTGCTTTTTAAATTTTACTACTAATTTCTAAGCATATTAGCTATGTTTATTGCTGTGTTTCAATAATGAATTCTATTTGTTTTTGCTATTGATTTTCATTTTCAATCTGGCCTTATATAGAATTTTGTAAAACATTAGTTTCATTAAGACTACAAAAAAGTGTACTGTATATGTGTATGCAAACTTTTTCTTTACATTATTTAGATCTTGCCTATTATTATATATTTTTGTTAAAATTTTTATGTTGCAAGTATCCTGTCTCTTCATATCTCAGTCACACGAGGAAGTTAAATTTCTTAACCTCTTTGGAGTTAGGAGTGCAGCTTATATGACAGGTTCTGGTCAATATGTAAGTAGAAAAAAAAAAGTAAGTAAAGATGATGTGCATTACGTTAGGACTTAAGCATTTAACAGTCACCCAAATACTGCAGCCTCTTCTCTTATTTATTTATTTATTTATTTATTTATTTATTTATTTATTATTTTCTGAGATGGAGTTTTGCTCTTGTTGCCCAGGCTGGAGTGCAATGGCACGATTTTGGCTCACTGCAACTTCCTCCTTCTGGGTTCCAGCAATTCTCCTGCCTCAGCCTCCTGAGTAGCTGGGATTACAGGTGTCAACCATCATGATCTGCTAATTTTTTGTAGTTTTAGTAGAGACAGGATTTCACCACGTTGGCCAGGCTGCTTTCAAACTCCTGACCTCAAGTGATCCACCTGCCTCGGCCTCCCAAAGTGCTAGGATTACAGGTGTGAGCCACCGTGCCCAGGCACCTCTTCTCTTCTTTTGTGACAAAAGTGAAGGAAGTCTTTGTTAAAAATGTCAAGTCAAAGTATCCAACAGCCTGAATCAATGAGTCACCATATGCAGGACTATGGCTTTGAGGAGTCCTCAGGTCTGCAGGGGACGTTGAGTGAATGAAACACAGCTTTTTGTTTTCCTAAGTTACAAAGACTTTGGGATTCTTTGTTAACTAACTTAGTCATAATGTCATCATCCAAGACAATAAAAAGTAAAATAAAATAAAGTAAAACTAAACTTGAGTTGGAACTTGAGGACAGAATGTATTTGAATTAATGAGCAAAAAGGGCAGTGTGTCAGGCCAGAGAGTACAGGCAAAGTTGCTGAGAGTTGGTGTAGAGATCAGCCTCCCAGCATCCACAGGGTAAAAGTTTGGACTATGAAAGGTGGTAAGAGGACTGGCCTGCACAAGAGGACCTGCTTCCAGGATTCTCAGCTGGTCAAATCGGTGACAGAGAAGACAGTGAAACTTAGCTGCAAGACATGAGTACAGGAGAGATGTAGAAGTTGTACAGGTTTCCAATCTTTACTCTCATCTAAGGCATTGATTAAGGTTTTCCAAGATTGCTACACTTCAGAGAAATGCAAAACTATCCAGGTTACTAACAACTATTGGTTTTTGCACAGCAACTAGCAAGAGAGATAATAGATCAACTATTCATCCAGGATAGACGAATATACTATAAACATATCACATATTAAAATTATAAAAAGAAATAAATATATCCATGTTTAATTCTAAAGTTCAGTGCTAATAGACTTTTCTAAAAAACTTACTTCCTTACAAGAAGCAATCTTACAAAAAGCCAATCAAATCTCAGGTAACTAGGTGAGTAGGGCAATTTAGTGCAACTATGCCACTGTAGTTCTTTTATTTACCAGACTCATGTGATAAAACTGTAAAACAAACTAACAAAACAACAACAACAAAAGACTATCAAATAATTCTCTCTGGGTAAATTATAATCTTCCATGTATGTGACTTGACTGTGTAGCAATGTTGAGTTTGTCAATGACAAGACGAAACTGCCAGGAAAGGTCAAGTAAAACATAATCACATGGAAGGATGTCAAAAAATTGTCTTTGAAAAGACAAAGTGGATATCAGTGTCTATGAATAAGAAAAGGACCCTAATTCAAGAAAGCTGGGCAAGAAAGATATAATCTCAAACTTTGAAGAAAAACAGAAAAAGAAACCACTTAAAACACATAAAAAACTGTAAATTATAAATTTAAATTTGTTCTTCTTACCTTTAAATGCAGTATCTATTGATTTTTGCTGAAGATTTTTAAAGGATGAAAGAAAAAAGAACTATTTCATCAAAGATTATTTATTGTCATTTTTAAATGTTAGGCTCTATAAAGAATACAGTAGATGTCTGTAAGTGTGAATACGATTAATAAAGTCCTTGCTGTCAGGGTGATTTTAAAGGAAGCACTTTCAGAGTAGCATTCTCTGCAACGTGGGCATTCTGCTGCACTTTTAAGACACTCAGGAATATATATGCCCAGTGTTGGTTATTGCACTTCAAAGAGATTCCATTGTAAATCTGCTTTGAATTTTTGTTTATTTCTCAGGTTTCATTATTTTTGTTCTGAGATAAGATTCTACACTGTAGTTAGTCTTTCCTCATGTATGAAGTATCTTCTTATGTGGTTAAGACTATTCTTTTCAATATCCATCTTAGTCCCTAGCTGATGATCATCAAATAAGGCCTCAGTTAAACTAAACTAGTTCAGAAGTGATAGGTCATGTTAAATAGTTCTACAATTTGGTCCAACAAAGGAAAAGTAGATTTTCATCAGTTGATTTAGTTGAAGTCCTTTTCTATTCTTTTCTTTTCTTTTTGATGTTATATTGTATTTCTTGTGAAATACCTCATTTCCAAGGTTGGCTATTCTTATCCTGTTATATGTAAACTTAGGTTTCCTAAGCTATGTTTCTCTGCTTGGTATTAACAGAGTTTCATTTAAGGGAATGCAGAAACATTCCATTAAAATGGAGGAGAGGTTTTAAACAATAGTCCAAAAATACTTAAAAGTATTGAGACATCAAATATTTCTGTTTTAATAGAATCAAGAAGAAAAATACTTTGAAAGAAGGGAATTTTGTTTATAAAGAACGTTAATATTTTTGAGACATATATTGATCTTATAGATAAACTATCAAAAAACAAAGCTTAGCACTGTTTCTTTCTGTATGATTTGGAGCAAGTTATTTAATTGCTCAAACATGGTAATCTTGTAGAATTGCCTTTGTCATTACATGCAATAGGTGAATAGTTTTTTTAAAGCTGTTTTATGAAAATTGTAATGGAAAAAAAAAGAAGAAAGGCATATTTAAAGAAAACAAACTTTTATATGCTAAATACCCAACTTCATTATTCTGAGACATAACACCAACAAGTAATTAGCAATATTTTCTTATAATATCATTGTATTATAAATTTATTAGTATAACACTGCTTAGTGCAAATATTTGATTTTTGTAACTTATCACCTTACAGCTCTTTTATTCTCACTTGTATAAAGAGCTAAAAGAAAGAATTATCAAAATTTATATGAGAAGCCTGTGCAGGTAGAGTATTTGAGATCATTATTCACCCAAGAAACCCTTGAATCAGCAACAGGAACACTTTGGCATAACACCTTGCATTTTAGCTGTGTGCAGAAAATGGCCTAAAAAGAGGACATTTAATGTGTAAATCTTTTGTTTGAGTTTGCCAAGCAACATGTTGTATCAATGAGCTTCCACTACTGAAATCTCTCAAGGGGAGGAGTGCTTTGGATACGAGTTATTGTTTTCAAATATAGGTATTATTCAGAGGTTAAGCATAAGTAAGTGTGTTTTTAAGGAGGGCACTACCGTGTTGGTTCATTCTTCATTTACTCCTACATCTCTATTTTTACCCAGCCCCAAGCCCCAGATGTATCAAATGATGGCAAATATCCTATCAGCTTGTCTTCTCTATTCTTCCCCATGGAAAACAGTTGCTGCAATGAATTAAAACATAAGTAATTTAGATAAATACAGCTATTAAAGTAACTGTCCTTCATCAAGAATGCCAGAACTGGTCCCACTTTCCTGGGTAATACAGGGATAGGTTCCCCGTTTTTTTCTCTCCACTTCTTAAGGAGTGCTTTAAGTGTCACTTTGCTGTTTGGCACAATTTCCATTGATTATAACTGTGCCCATCACCCTCCTCACTATTGTTCCCTCCATAACCCACTCTCTCTCATGCACTGGCTCTGGAATTTTCCAAATTCTGAATCACTTGATCAATTAACTTTACAAAGTATTTAAAATAATAATATATCACAGTTAATATATAATAATGTTGGTTTTGATATAAAACAATACTATGCCCATTGTAAATATCATACTGTGGATTTTTTAGTTTAATTTTACTTTTATAAGACTCTAAAGAAGGCTTTCCTTGATTAAAGAGTCATTCCAGAACTCTGGAAAATATATTTATAAATTTAGGCCTAGCTGTGCATTTTTTTTTTTTTTTTTTCTTGAGATGGAGTCTCGTTTTCATTGCCCAGGCTGGAGTGCAATGGCGTGGTCTTGGCTCACTGCAACCTCTGCCTCCCAGGTTTAAGCGATTCTCCTTCCTCAGCCTCCCAAGTAGCTGGGATTACAGAAACCTGCCACCACACCCAGCTAATTTCTGATTTTTTAGTAGGGTCAGGGTTTCACCATGTTGGCCAGGCTCATCTTGAACCCGACCTCAGGTGATCCACTTGCCTTGGCCTCCCAAAGTGCTGGGATTACAGGCGGGAGCCACTGTGCCTGGCCTAGCTGTGCATTTTTAAATGAGAATTTGTATACAGATTTCTCAGTGGAACCCTAGAGGATAAATGGACTGTGTCATGCTTCACATTTTGCTGTGCTCTCTTGGTGTCAGTGCTATTTGGACAAGAGCACTGTTGACTGTGATCCTATGTCTCAAGTGATTGCTTGTCTCGTTAAAATCAACATATGCAAGTCCTGTCACAACATTTTGATGGTTGCATGTAAGATTTGGAATTTAAATTGGTGTGTATTTGTTAGACGTCAATAATACTGTCGAATAAATGGTATTTTCTCTCCATTGAAACTGATAAACAACTGAAATATTGGATGTAGCATAATATGGTTAGGAAACAAAAAGACAATACTGTCTAAAACGTGTTCTACTGACATGTCAATTGAAGAGATTTTTAATAATAGAGAAAACATGAATAGAGTTTCAATACAATTTCCAAAATAGTGTAACATTTGAACTCTGGCATGCTCAATGGAATAGTATATAACCTATAACAAATTGATAACATCATAATCTCGAATGAACAGCTATAATAGAATGTAATTAAAGTATGACCACACTTATTTAAGAAAAAAAATACATGTTAGAAAAATAAATAAAATAAAATCAGACCTTAAAAAATTGATTAACCGGCCGGGCGCGGTGGCTCAAGCCTGTAATCCCAGCACTTTGGGAGGCCGAGACAGGCAGATCACGAGGTCAGGAAATCAAGACCATCCTGGCTAACACGGTGAAACCCCGTCTCTACTAAAAATACAAAAAACTAGCCAGGCGAGGTGGCGGGCGCCTGTAGTCCCAGCTACTCAGGAGGCTGAGGCAGGAGAATGGCGTAAACCCGGAAGCAGGAGCTTGTAGTGAGCTGAGATCCGGCCACTGCCCTCCAGCCTGGGCGACAGAGGGAGACTCCGTCTCAAAAAAAAAAAAAAAAAAAAAAAAAAAAAAAAAAAAAAATTTGATTAACCTACTTAATCACCATGGTCTATTACACTTGAAAATTGTGACCTTCTGGATTCACATGGCATATCTATTAGGACTATATATTGAGATGATCTCTGACACCATGACTTAGTTCTTTGGTTCAGGGAAATATTTCCTATGAAAGATAAAACTCTAAACCAATAAATAATTTTACTGTTTGTACTAGGAATTTCTTGCAGACCAATCCTCTAATACAACAGTCTCCTGACCTTTGGAAACTCTTTAAGAAGCCATAGTTTAATATTTAAGACTAACCACAAAACCTTTGCTTTGCCATGCCTGCCAATTCTAGTATATTACATCAGAGACTTTGTCCGGTCTCTAATAGTTCCTATCTTGGGAAAATCTACCTTAAAACACCAAGTCCAAACTCCAAAGTCTATAAATATCTACTTTGGTTCCCAACTTCTTAAATGCTACTAAGTGTCCTTAATTCTTTCAAGCTGATTTTCCCCCTTACTGTAGTGAGTTCTAACAAGTTTAGCTCTGCTTTATTAATATGCTACATGTTTAGGAGAGTTCAATGGAATGTTAAAAGGCAAGCTGACTTTGACTTGACCTTGAAAGTCAAGTTGACCTTTGTAGCAATAGAAAAGGATATCGGTCCATTTACTAATATCTTCCAAAATGTGCTGGCATGCTTTCACTAGATTTTGTGTCCTTCAGTCCTAAAGCTTAACTCTACATCAAAAGCCAGTCTCTAATTAAGTTCCTGCCTATGTATGATGGTTAGTTTAATTATTTACATATGCTTTTTTTTTTTTTTTGAGATGGAGTCTCGCTCTGTTGCCAGACTGGAGTGCAGTGTCGACATCTTGGCTCACTGCAACCTCCGCCTCCAGGGTTCGAGCAATTCTCTTGCCTCAGCCTCTGAGTAGCTGGGATTACAGGTGCCTGCCACCATGCCCAGCTAATTTTTGTATTTTTTTAGAGACAGGGATTCACCATGTTGGCCAGGATGGCCTCGATCTCCTGACCTCGTGATCTGCCCACCTTGGCCTCCCAAAGTGACGGGATTATAGGTGTGAGCCACCACTCCTGGCCTTCATATACTTTTTAAAAATACTCATTTCTTTGATATTTTCATTCTATGGTGAAACCTAACCCCATAATCACATTTTTGGATCCAAAGAATTTCATTTTCATATTATTATTATTTTTTAGTCTGTCTATGCTAGACTTTCTGCTTGAAATAAATATTTCAAACAGTTTTCAAGAAAGTGAATATTGACAAATTTGAAATATTTTTTTCAGATAATTAAGCCTGTATTTTATTAAAATTAACTGCTCAATGGTTTAAGGAACTCTTTCACACACTGTATGTTTCAACTATACCTGTATGATTATCCCTGTGGTGTAGAAGAAACAAGTTTTCTGTATTGGTTAGATAATTAATTCAATTACATGACTCAGTAATATTTTTTATATGATCAGCCTACAATACCTTGCTGTCATTACTGAAGTAAAACATTGCACGATTTCTTCATATCATTCACCTCTGTTTCTTTAATACCACATGGCCCTAAAGGTCAATCAAATCTGACGTTTTCTGGATAATTTTGTTGTAGGAAAGAGAAGGTAATTGGAAAAATAAATGTTTCCATATAGAACTATGCTTTGTCACGACTTTACACTCAAAATATAAGGATCTTCAGAGCAGGATGATGTCACATGATTCACTGACTTTCCCAAAATAAATTGCTTATTAAATCTTATGGTACACATACATGGAATTGATGAGACAGCTTAACTCTTATGTAACTCTGACACAATGGAAGACTAAAAAGAACATTCAGGAGCAGCTGTTTCACAAATGCTTCTTATTTTACTCTTCATCTCAAAGCCATTCCTTTAAAGTTCCCTGAGAAAAGAAAAGTGATACTTACTGTACCTCTTTCACGTAGCTGGCTACTATCCACCTTGTAGTTCTCATGGAGACTTTCACCCAAGTAGTCTTATACTTTCTGTAAACATTAATTAGTTCTGGAAGTGTTCTGGTAGGCCTGGTACATACAACGCAGATGTGAGGAAAATACTGAGGTGGAACCATTTATCCACAGTGCCTGGCCTACTATTAAAAATTAAAAGTCAAAAAAAAAAAATCACCCCACATTCTTGATTTTTACTAATATATGGGATTTTGTAAAAGCCAAATTTTGTCCTGATAAGTCCTTAATTACTTCTACACTTGTGCAGTAATATAATGTCTTTAAGACAAAAAGAAAGTAAAGGAAATTTCTTAGCCATTGGCAGGAAATCAAAGACACAAACCAGCTAGAAACAACTTCGTCCATTATTTTCCTACATAATTTACAAGATAAACTGTGTTCGCATGTAAGACACGAAGCTGAACAATATATAGAGTTATTGGTTTTCAATTTTTACTTAAAATTGGACTAGGTGCAGACTACTGCACAAGGCAGAAAATTGATCTTCTCTATAAGAAATTTTTAAAAGGCCTGGTAAAATCATCGGCCCTTATTTTAATAGCCAGTGGAGTAAGTTTTGAAAAGAATAATACTGTTGTGCTTTTATCAGTTCATATTTTGTTTTTCTCATGTTTCAAATTTAGGAAAATGTACTCCCATCTGTGTATGATAAAATGAAAATGAAGGACGTGCATGGTGGCTCACACTATAAGCCTAGCACTTTGGGAGGCCAAGGTGGGTGGATCACCTGAGGTCAGGAATTGCAGACCAGCCTGGCCAAAATGGTGAAACCCTGTCTCTACTAAAAATACAAAAATTAGCCGGGCATGGTGGTGGGCACCTGTTATCCCAACTACTTGGGAGGCTGAGATGGGAGAATTGCTTGAACCTGGGGGGTGGAGGTTGCAGTGAGCCAAGATAACACCACTTCACTCCAGCCTGGACAAAAGAGCAAAACTCCATCTAAAAGAAAAAAGAAAAGAAAAAACAAACAAACAAAAAAATGTAGAGGTCATGTGGTCATGTTGAGAATTACCTACAAAATTATCTACTTAGTGAAGTCCTACCAGTAGATTTATAATCTAAAGTTGAGATTGACGTCATAAACTGTATATGTTGTAAGTTCTGGGACTGTAAAACAATTTTAACATTAATCTTCACGAAACAGAAAGATGGAAAAGCAAATGTCCTTTATCAAATGACCTGATAGTTATTAAAGAGGGATAAAATGATTTTGGACAACAAAAACAATTTGTGTTATAATTTATGATATGCTTTTACATGCATTAGAATCCCCATAAAACCTAGTGAGGTGGATATCATTTTAATTACTGCTATTGTCCCTCAAATTAACTTAAATGATGAGAGAATATTGTTTTACGTACACATAAAATATAATTTATGTCAGTAATTCCATTTGTCTCCATGATACAACTCTTTTTCTCCAGTGCCAGTTGTACCTATAACACAATTTCTGTATATCCAGACTGTATTTAAACCAGAAATACAAAAATACAACAATCTATGACTCTCAGCCCTGTACCTGAACTTAGCTTCATTCTATATATTTAAATGTTGACACAAGCATATGGACACTGCACAGGTACTGTGCCCTGGGTAATTAAAGACTGTGATCTCTGTATTCACAGGAATTCCTATAATCGCTTTGGGCATCAATATTAGAGATTACACAAATTTCATAACTGGGATTCTGTCACATCCTCTATGGATATCAGCTTTTCGATAGTGCCAGAGTCTATTCTCTAATACAACTTAATTATCTGAGTTCAGTATCTCCTGTCTTTCATCCAAGGCTAGTTACTGCTTCAAATTAGTTGGGCATTTCTAATTCTTAGCAGCATTGTTTTTCTACCTACCTGAATACATGAACGGTTACTGTCTAAAAAGTTCTTCTGCATTCATCACATATCACATTAAACTCTGGATATTAATATGAGCCCAGATTGTGTCATTGTTTACTACATAGACACTCTGACTTTCACCTTTGCTACCCCCATACAGCAAGAGAACTACTGATGGGCATCCTCCCATCTCTTTCTCTCCTTGCTGCTGTCTTGGTCATTCGATCAATTTGGCTCATTTAATCTGTGTTTTGTTCTTAAAATAAAACATAAAACAGCACATTATCTTTCCCATTCAACAGTGTTTTACTTCTCTAAATTTTTGGTCCACCTAGTTATTCTTGTTATTTTCCTTCTTTATTTTAGATCTCTAGCTTTATAATCAAACAGTTTTATATGCCCTGGATTCTTTTTGTTTCTCAACATCTTGTATCTCTTCATTTGTCTATTGAGCTTTATCCTCCTATTTAGTATTGAGTCAATTTATTTCTCCAGTTATATTGTTGCATATACATTGTTGTATATAAGGTCACTTAACATTAAGCCAATTTATTTCTTCAGTTTTATTGTTGTATAAGGCAATTCCCCACTCCAGAATCTGTTTCAAAAAATCCCACTAGATATACTAGCACCCTCCCATTCACAGTGGAGGGGAACTAGCACCCATTTCATGGAACCCAGGTTTCCTGAGGGTTTGCTGCCTATTGGATGTTAGAAGTAGCTCACAAGCTCATATTTTGCACTTGATTATAGTGATCTTTTGACAAACCAACCAGAATGGAGTCATTTGTACTAAGTGCCACATAGTCATACTGAACTTTAAAATGGAACAATTTTCCAAAAAAGCAGAAGATTTCAGCCAATGTGAGTCAGAATAATAAGAAAAGAAAATCCCCTCTCTTTAAACTTTGAAATAGCCAGTCTGCTCTTTGTTCTTTTATTCATCTTTCTTCAGCCTTCTTCTGCTTATAAAGCCAAGTTCCTCTGCTCAGTTCATTGGAACACTCATTCTACTGTATATAGCAAAGTTATTCCCTATTATAGAATTGCAAAGAAAAACCAATTAAAATCCTCAAACTTGTTATAATTTTGTCTTTTGACACATATTATCCCAAGTTTGAGTTAAAAAGTATTATGACAATTTCAGCATATTATAGAATCTCAAGCAATATCAGATATCCAAAAAGCATATGCTCTAATTTGATTAGGAATTAAAATAGATAGAAGGCCTCATAAACTGTATCCTATCTACATAAATACATTCTGATGCCATTTGGCCTGTACAATGTTACTCTCATTTTTCTTGCCAGTAGCTTTGACATAGAATTTGAATGAGCTCAAAACTAAAGCTTTGTCATGTTTTTATATAACATCCTAGTATGCTCTTTAGTTCTTATTTCTTATGAGCCCTTAGTATGAGATGAAATTTGGAGCCCACATTATTTTAGTTAAGTTACCCTATAATATTAATGTAGACATTCCACGTCTTAGATTGGGATATTTATCACTCCAGAACAAACAAAGTTAGCCAAGGTCCAGTTCCTCCAGGACAAGTTAATATCCATAATTGAGATGCTGCAATTATTCAAAACACTATTCACTTCCACACTGATTGTTGACTAGCAATTCTGAAGCAACTCCATATCATTGTACCAAACATTATTGCTGCAAAAGGAATGTAACTTTAGTTGCCTTGATGTTGGTCAAAGTCAATAAACCAATGCAAATGTAAGAATTACTATAAGGAAAATAAAGCAACTCCATCTTTGATGCTAATCTGCCATGGTGAATTTTAATTAACCCCTATTCTGGGAATGGTTCTAAGATTTCCATTTTATCCACTATTTCTTGTATAAGAGTAAGTGCTTACTGTAAATCCTGCCCTTAGATCAAAATCATCCTTGATATTATTGTACTTACCACAAATTTTGCTTTTGAGCAATTGTCCTGCCCCTCCCTTCTGAAGTAGGTATACCCTTCCCTGGGTCTAGGGGAAAATGGTATGGGGGTCTGGGAATTCATCGTACCTTGTGGTTGTCTGGGATGTGGCTTCTGTTCAAAAGTTCATATTTAATGTTTTGTTCTGATAAATTGGATACATCAGCCTGTTTCTTTCAGCCTTTCAGCTTCCTTGGTCTTTGGAGGTAGGTTTCCATAGACCTTACCAGAGATCATGATAGAAATAAAAGTTTCTTTTAAAACACAGAAGAAACACCTCAGAAGAGATTGGCATTCCTGGGCAATTTGTTCTGATCTCTGTAGCCTGGAACATGTGACAAATATAGAAATTCAGTTCTGGAATGAGGTGTGTCTGAATTAATTGGAGAATTTATTGTCCCACCAATTTCATGCCAATCAACCAATTATGTAATGAGAATGTTCTTATGTCTATCATTGATTGCCTGATTGGGGCAAATATCCCAGCTCAAGAATGGGAGGACCAAGTATTTGTGATTAGCATAACGATAATTATGAAGATAAAACTGGCTAGTTATAGTGACTCTTCCCAAGAAATATTATCACCCAGATAACAAAACTGAAGTTGATGCAATTGCTGTCCATTCTGAAATCATGTCAATATCTAAGTGATCTTAATCAGTCCATGAAGAATGTGTTACTAAAAACAAGTTGAGTCATTTTTCTGTCAAGTATTTGCTAGATTATAAGTCCCAGGAAATAATTTTCTTGCTGATGATGAGACTAAGTAAGGAGTGCATGGGTAAAATGTTTCAGTGTTAGGGGAAAAGATTAGAAGTATAATCACTCAACAGGTTCTTCCTGCCTGCTCTACAGGAAAAAATATAGTTCACTGAGACCATAGTACTGCAGTAAAGAAAGAGTTTAATTAATAAGAGTCTGACCATATAGGAGAACTGGAGTTATCACTCAAACTGGTCTCCCCAAAGGCTTGGAGGTTAAGAGTTTTCAAGGAGTTTGGTGGGCAGGGGTTTAGGGAATGCCTGTGGCTGATTTTTGGGGGATGCCATGGTGGGGATGTGGAAAATGATTCTCTTGCATTGAGTCTGCTTCTGGGTGGGGGCCATAGGACAGGTTGATTTATAAGTCATGAGTCTAGGTGGTATCTGTTGGATCAGTTGGTTGCCAGAACACATACATCTGATAAACATCTCTGAAAACCAATATTAGTTTCTACAGTTGTGATGTTATCATTAGGAGCAATTGGGGAGGTCAGAAATCTTGTTGCCTCTCGTCACATGACTCCTGAGCAATAAGGTATTATGGCAACCACATCTACATTTTAGCAGAATACAGGCCCCTCCCATAACCCTAATCTTATGGCCTTTTATGAGTCTTACAAATGCAGTTTCAACCCCTGAACAAAACGAGGATTAGGTTTAGAGAGATACTGTTAACATCTTTGCTTCAAAGTTAAATTAAAAATGAAATTCTTCCCATGATTAGTTTGACCTATGCCCCAGAATGAGTGAAGACAACCAGTCTGTGAGGCTAGAGGTGAAATGGAGTCAGCCATGTTAGACTTCTGTCACTGTCATAATCTTTGCAAAGGCGAGTCAGAAGGGTGAAAAATCTAGGGAGACTGGACTTCAGACTTGGATAAAAGAATAAGGTTCATGTCTGTCAGCCTGATATCAAAGAGAGGAACATAAATACACAGCTGAGTGTTACACTTATGAGGAAGCAAAGAGATCTCTTCTTGTTAGTCCACTCACAGCACTCCAAGGCTGACTGCCTAAGTCTCATTGAAGAGCCTACTTGCTGGTAGCAGGGAGCTTTGTGCAACCCCAGCTTAGATCTCTGTAAGCTCTGGGCCTGAATTTAGTCTCTAGCTATGGTGACTCAGAAGACCAAACAAGCTTCAGAGTTAAATGTGCCTGCATATGACTCTCATGTCTGCCACTTTTTCCTGTGTACCTTGGTCGAATTATGTAAATCCTCTAAAATTGCTTGTTTTTAAAATTATTTTAAAATCTCAACATATTGGATTGTTTCAACTATCAAATAATATGTTTTATGTAACATACTTAGCAAAGTGCCCTTAATAAATAATGAAAGGTCATTATAGTAGGCATAATAATAATTTTAATAGTAGTAAAAGCAATATCCACCATTATTACTATTTTGTTGAAAACATAACTCTATTATTTATATTTTTGTTGTTGGTAGTAATTTTCACTGCTAATAAATCTATGATATTTTTCTTTTCTAATGCCATGGTTAACTTGATATTCAATTATAAACACTTAAAATTTATATTCTCCTTCATTATATAAAACTTCCAAAGTAAACTGTATGCAACAGTAGAATAAAATTTGCTACCTTCTCAAAATGCTATGTAGCAGAATATATGGATTCTTTCTTTGTTTCTATTTCTATATTACATCCACATTATATTATTGACTCATCAATGTGTATCTATAGTGTGACACTGTCAAACCAATGCTTAATCAAAAAAAAGCAGAGCTATCATCCCTGGCTTACCTCAAGGTTAACTTTCCTGTCAAAGCAGAGAATTGGGTGAGTTCATGGTAACAAATCGAAGAGACCCACAGTTTAATGATTTTATGGTTTTTAATGTGTGGTGAAGTGTTTTGGGAAATACAAAGCAATAAATAAATGTTGCTGTTTATTGCTGCTCTTTGTAACACTTTGGTTTTGCTATTATTTTCACCATGTGGAAGTGGAATTTTTCATTAATCATTTCAGAATCTCGAGGAGGTTATAATAGAAAAACAAACAAAAAAAAGTAGTATTCAGAAGTTCAACAGCTGGCCCTGTGTTTACAAATTGCCAGTTGCGTGTTAGCCTCTTAATCACACCATACTTTGTTGTCTCCCTCTGCAAATAAAACATAATAATCCTGTCTTGCTCAAGTCACAGGATTGTGGTTACTATCAAATATGCTAATAAATAAGTGATTCATAAATAATACAGTTGTGTTAAGAACGTCAAACTCAAGCTTCCTTGCTAAGTTATTAACAGACAACGAAAATATAGGTCAAACCCACTGTGACCTTCTCTTTCTACTTGACTTAATTCCCATTTTCTCTACTTGCTAATGATACAGGATGGGGAAAAGGAAGTGCTGGGAAGAGAAGGACATGGTCCCTTCAGATGATAAGGAAATGAGGAAGGGAAGAGTGTGGTCCCTGGCTAGGGCTCCACCCCCTGGCCTGTGCCCACAGACTTAAGTGAGTACAGGCATTTTTGTTTTCCTGCCCAAATGTTCCATTTCCCAAGACCACCCTGGCCTTCCACACCTCCATCCTGTGCCTATAACAATCCTGAGACCCTAGCAGGCACACACACAGGTGGCTGTATGTTGAGAGGAAGGCACCAACAGGCACCTGCATGCCTGCAGGCCAGTGAGGTGGAGTTTGGCTGGAGCAGTCAGAGAAGAGCACGGGCCTCTGAGCACCAGACACCTCCTCACTTTATCCTCCTTCTGGCTTCCCCCGTTTGCTGAGAGCTACCTCCATGCAATAAAACCTTGCGCTTATGCTCCAGGCCCAGGTGTGATCCAATTCTTCCGGTACACCAAAGCAAGAACTCAGGATACAGAATGCCCTCTGTCTTTGCAACAAGATAGAGGGTTTAATTGAGCTGATTAACACAAACCACCTGTCGCACACCCTGCAAGTGGGGCAAAGGAACTTTTCCCATTTCAACAATATATACCACTTTAAGCAGATGTTCAATTGAAGAATGAGATGTTAGTCTCTCTTTCTTGCTGACATTCTTGTTATCTAAGAGAAACATACAAGTGATGCCTAGACTCAGTGGGAAAGTGTATGATCCACTGCTATTTTGTAAAGGTTGGTTGCAAAAGAGGTATGCATTATGATAACTATTTATTTGTAACATGAATGAACACTTAAAAATCCTGGTCCTTGAGAAACGTGGGCTTTATGTATTTCTTTTTTTGTCATTCACATACATTTCTATGTAAGACAAATTAATGAATTCACTGTCGTAGGATATACCATGTAGTTTCTTCTCTTACCATTAGTGGGTATTGGTGTAGGTGTGGGTATGTGCACTCATACACATATAATGAAATAATCCGTACCAATATCAGAGAAATATTTATGACTTATGGGCAATCTATGTGTAATGTGTACAAACAAATATGAATGTATGCATGCTGTTTTTTTTAAAGATTTTTTAAGTTTACTTCAGTTACTATTCATTATCTATCTCTGACATACCATAAGCATTGTATGAAAGTCAAGACCCATTGGAAATGTGTCTTCCAACTACTCCATTTGTTTCTTTACTTCAACATTCAACATACCCTTTCTATGCAAGCCAAATTAATGATTTGCTGTCTTTAGGCTATATCATGTAATTTCTTTCCCCTACACTATTTCTACTTTTTTTCTCCTATAAAATTATTGGGATAAGGAATCTTGCATTTTATACTTTTACACTTTCTGTAGTGTTTACAGTAGCATATATTCTCACCAGGCACTGAAATATTCTTTGATTTTTCCTGGTCCAACTGATTAGTTCTTAAACATAATTATCCTCACTGGATTTAAATTAATATAATTCTAGCTTCTACTTAACCACTTTTTCTGACCCCTGATACATGTGCAAAAACAAAGCAATCAAAAATTTCCCACCATTTGTCACTTTCGTTTCTATTTCAGTGATCAAAGTTTTTTTTTTTTTTTTTTTCAATGACCTTAAATTATTTTCCTCCATTTGTTGCCTTAGAGGATCTAAAATAATGAATTGAAATAAAAGGTACAAGTTTGGTGAGATCCATCACATAAAATAGAAAATCAAAACTAATGGGAAGAGGAAAAGAATGTTAATAGTCAACACCAGTGATTTACAAACAGTTTTAAACAGTTTTATAACAGTTTCAAAAATAGGTGTTTTAACAAATAGACATTCTCTGCCTTAAGCAAGATCTTACTTGAAAAGCCAATGTTATTTAATAGGTTATTTGAAGACTTCGTGATCCCAGTGAAGCAAGATGGGATCCGAAATTCCTAAAAAGTAGACGCCTCTTTTTTCAATCCCTGCACTGGTTGGTGGCTTCAGTGACAACGTAGATTTCAGGAGGTTCAGGGTATTTACACTAATGCTGCAATAGTATTATGAAGCCCTGGTTAAATTTAACTCTTAGTTTCCTAGTGAAAAGGCAGGAAGGTACATACATATATTGCAGTGTCATTATGTAATGGGGAAAACATAATAAAAGATTTTACAAAGAAGCACCTTTTTTTAAAATTAAAAATACTTATACCATGTGTGTCCAATGAATCATCACTGAGAAACATGTTTGACAATGTCTTCAAAATAGGTCTTTCAGAGCATAAAAAAGTATGTTTCCTATAGCTGTATCTTGTACCTATGATCAATAAAAACCTGGTAGAACTCTGTTGATACAAATAAATTTCTGCTTGGGGTTAAACTGCTGAAATTCAAAAAAGTAGATTTTAGTAATCTAATGTAGAATAGGAATAACTGAAGAGTGGATATATGGAGATAGAATGCGTATGTCTCCTATAAATATAATATATTTTTGCAGGTTTTTTTAGTAGAAGCTGGGTAGCACTTCATTTTAGGTTAAACTTTTCAGTGAAAACCTCCATGATGAATTTGCTATATAAATGATTAAATATATGTTTTAAATGCCAAATATCTAAATTTTGATTTAGGCTGACTTTTCTTTTCGGCCCTCTCCCCTTTGTAAAGGATGATGTGAAATATTTCATGTGAGAAATGCCTATTAACATTATAGAAATTGCTTGTATTAGATAGTTTCCCATATTTCAGTTTAACATTGAAGATCGAATTTATTTTACGTATTTTGGGCAGCCCTATTCCCACTCCCTATCAGTCAACTTTCTATATCAGCACAGGAATGAATGGAGGAAATACTCCTTTCTGGATAATCTCTGAAATAAAGTCACAGTACTACTCCTTTTGCAAGTGAATCAACATCTGAAAATATTTGGTCTCCTATTCTTATGCCTTAACTAAGAACCTCTGGAAACAGACTTTCTGTTAAGGTATCTGCTTGAAGTTAGCCGTTAGAAGTTATTTTTTTCTCACTTTTTGCACTTCTTGATCTCAGCAATATATCCATATGTGTACATTCTTCTCTCTTTCTCTGTCCTTCTTCTTATCCCCTATCGTTTCTTTCTTCCTCCTTCCAATTCTTTTCTCCTGTTTGCCCTTCCTTCCTTGTTTTCTCCATCATGCAATTATTTATTTCATCATATATTTAAAAAATAATTAAATTGTTTACTACCCGACATTTTCTACCAGCCAGCTATCTTAAAAATGAAAAATGCCTAACTCACAAGAATATAGTATAGGTTAAAAAATAATTTTATGAGGAGTCAGTTTTATATGCAATGCTGGAAGCTTGTATATACATGGATCTTTGTAGTCAAAAGCCTATCAATACAGTTCTTTTTATATTTGGCAAGAACAAAATTAATGTTGTGATATGGGAGGGAGTAATAGTGAAAAAGAAATAAACTCATATGAATTAATAATGAGGGTTAACTTTATTCTGCATTATTTGTAAAGTCATGGGCGGATAATAAAAAAGGGGGTGAACATGAGATGAACGTTTGAGGTAATATTCCTGGCATAGGTATGAAGGCCTGAACAAAGGACAATGGAGACTAGAGAATTATATGGGAACTTATTATGAAAATCCAGAGAAGAGAAGATGAAGATCCGAGTCAAGTTTGAGGTAGTGAAAAAGATAATTCAGATACAAGTCTGTAGAAATCAGTGACTGTCTATTGATTGAATGTAAGAAGTGGCTGAGGAGAGAAATACATGACGTTTCAAAATTTTTCATATAAGAAGACAAAATGAATGGCACAACCATTGCCAGCATTTAAACAACTCAGAAAAATGAGAAGAAAGATTTGGGTTCATAGATGTTATATTCAGGTTTGTTAATTATTGTGATAGATACAGCCAAAATAACATTTATCTTAACACTTCACTTTACTCATTTCTTTTTTACATAATTTTGTTTCTATATTTGTCCCATTATGACAGAGTAGCGTAGGCATATAGGTTCATATTCCAAAGCCAGACTGCCTGATTTTATATCCTGGATCAAAAGTTATAACCTGTATGAATGGGGGCAAGTCATGTCTCTAGCCTGCTTCTGTTTACTATCTGTAAAAAGGATCTAAAAACAAAATTGGCAATGCCTATCTCATGGGGTTGTAGTGAGAAGTACATTACTAATATGTGTAAAAAGCTTATATAACTGTAAACTATTATTATTATACATCTGCTCTATATTTTCTCAATACATCCAACTGAAATATTTTCATTTACATAACTCACATTGTTTTAAACACAAATTAATTATTGTTGTCCATCCCTTCCCCTGAAAAATGCCTAGCTATGAACAGTATTGTTTGCCCATTTACTTTTTGCCCAGCATTATAATTGGTATATTATATATCCCATAAAAATGTATTTGTCACATACATGGAGTAGCCCATATGATTGGTAGGAGCCATACAGGTGAGAAAGGATGTTAAGTATTAAGAATAGACGGTTTGAATCAATCACCCTTGGGGAGATGGAACCTGGAATTATCTGTATTAGAGTGAGGTTTGAAGTCCTCAAATTCAGGGTCTTGTAAGTACAAAACTAATTTTGAATTTCAAAAAGAGGGCAACGACAAATAACCTTATGTGAACCGAGTTCTAAATGTAGAGCATTGCATGGATAGGGAGAGAGATGGTCTCTGAACTAGAGATGGAAAGTGAAGAAAAAGCAAATAGAAACCAAACAGGAAGACTTCAGTTGTCAGCAAATGGCAAACTGAGTATTCTGGGAGCAAATCCCTGCTGCCAAATAAATAGAAATGCTAGATAATATATTTTTTAGAAATGGTTATAATAAATGGATGGCAAGTGAAATGACAAAATAAGATAACTTTCCAGGCCGGGTTGATGGGAGGAAGAATAAATATGAAGAGGAAAACACAAAACTGAGGGATATGCCTGAAGGTATTTGTAGTATCAGGAATAGAAACTTGGTGTTTAACTACCACTCCTGGAATGCTAACAATTCCTTGAGCTCTTCAAAAATAGAAAGCTAGAACTGAAAACTCCACCTGAACAGATCTCAGAAAATTTTTCTTTCCATAAAACAATACAATAGGAAAAAATAATAATTCTATTAGCAAAGTAAGGAAACCAACATTTTATCTTCTTGTCTTAAATTTAAGTGAAAAACCATAATGAAAACCAGCCCCTGGAATTCAAAATACAGCTCTGTTCTCATCTGCATTTAGCATTTCAATGTATAACACTTGCACAAATAGGAAAATTCCAAGTCCATGCACTAATTTAAAATCTGTTGAACTTGGTAGTCTGCAGAGGGTGATGTAAATCTGATATGGAGAAGGTAACCATAAAACAAATCCTTTGAGATGCCTGATTAGCTTCCTAAAAATATAAGTTCAAGCACAAATATACGTGTGTGTATGTATGTATATGTATACATATACAAACTTGCCCCCATAATTTTGACTTGGAATAAATGATCATTAGACCTATCTTCTCAGAATCTACATATATTGAAATAGTAAATAATTATGGTTAATATATTTGAAGAAAAATACATTATTATATGTCTAAGAAACAAGATTATATGTCTAAGAAACAAGAAACCATTAAAAATGACCAAACATATTAAAAAGAAAATTGTAATAGTTTTTCTAGAAAGGAAAAATGAAATCAGTGAATTAAAAACACCTCAATGAACAAAATAGAAGCAAATTAATAACAAGTTAAAAAAAGAGACAACAAATAACACAAAATAAAGCAAAATACACAACAAAGTGAAAAATTTAAGAGATAATGGTAATGACTGTGGGTTTACTGGAAACAATATATGGCACCAAACTTCAGATTCAAGAAGTCTAGTGAATCTCCACAAGTAAAAATAAACAGCAATTCCTATCTAGGCATATCAACCCTGAAAGTCTTAGGAAAATCTAGAAAGGGAGAAGAAAAGCAGATGACTGGCAGATTTGCATTAAGATGACATATTAACAGCAAAAATATTTGTCTGAACACAGTGGGAAAATAACTTCAAACTTATAAGATAAAATTACTATGTACTATTAGTGATACGCTCTATAATTTAATAACAGGAATTGAGAACTTACTTCCAGCAGACTTTCAATTTAAAAAAAATTCTATAATTTTTTCCAGGAAGAAAATAAATAATCCCAAAGAAAACTACAAGAAGGAAGAGTCTACATAGCAAAGTGTAAAAGTTTAACACCAGCAAGTGTTTATCTATGAATGAACAACATACATTAAACAAAACAAAAAACAGTAAATGTAAGTAGAGACCAATAGTAGAATAGAATCCATCAGTGGAACAGTGAAATACGAAGCATCCTGAAGTCCTTAAATTGTCTTAAAGTTGGATAAGAACAATGGGTAAATTTAGATTTTTAAGTGGTATCTTAAAATTTAAAGGTAAAAGTAATAGGATAAGGTAAAATAGGCAAATAATTGTCAATACAGACGAGGGACAAAAAATAAGTATAAAGGTAACTATACCAAAGAAGCATATAATAAAGAAGAATAGGTAATGTATTCAAAATGCGAATCAACAAAATAAGTTGACAGGTTTTTTGTTGGTGGTGCTTTTGTTTTTGTTTTTTTTTTTGAGACAGAGTCTTGCTCTGTTGCCCAAGCTGGAGTGCAGTGGCACGATCTCAGCTCACTGCAACCTCTGCCTCCCAGGTTCATGCCATTCTCCTGCCTCAGCCCCCTGAGTACCTGGGACTACAGGCACTCACCACCACGCCCAGCTAATTTTTTGTATTATTTAGTAGAGATGGGGTTTCACTGTGTTAGCCAGCATGGTCTCAATCTCCTGACCTCGTAATCCGCTTGCCTTGGCTTCTCAAAGTGCTGGGATTACAGGCGTGAGCCACCTCACCAGGCCAAGTTGACAGGTTTTAAACCAAATATGTGATAGCAAATTGGGTCTAGAAGATGTTCTTAATCAAATTATGTATATTTAAAAAGAAAAAATATGATAATTATTATCTAGAGGAGTAAGATAGTAGAACTATTCCCTTTAAAATAAAATACAATACAGATATGTCTTCTATTACTGATTCTATTTATGGTAATGGTAGTTTTAAGCAGCAGAGAAAAATACGTGTTTTATTTGTGTATCCCTGTGGATATTTAATTTGCCTGCAAAAGAAAAAAAAAAGGTAATCTAAATACAAATCATTAGAAGTAATAGGTAATGATAGCCACAGTATTTAGTATAAAGATAAATATATCTTAGGATTAAGTGTATGATAAAATGAGTAAGTATAGAGATAAAATAGTGAGTCTTATACATGTACAGTTGAGTTTAAAATATTGTTTCTAAAATGATACCAATTAAATAGTCAGAAAAAAAAAGATACCTAGGAATAAATCTTACAAAAGATGTTCATAGCTTTTATGGGGAAAAAAATGAAGTTACTGAAACAGTAAATAAAACCAAAATAAATTGTGCAATACATTATAATTATATATATGAGAAAGGATGGAAATGATGTAAATTTCTCACATTAATCCATAATTTAAAATATTAAAGAAAATATCATAAGTTTGAGAACCTAATTAGCTTATCCTAAATATTACACAGAGAAACACAGAGTCCAAGAAGGACAAAAATAATTTGAAAAGAAACAGGGCTGGTGAACTCATCTTACCTGATATCAACTAGAAAAGTCAATAAAGTGAAATACTGGTGCAGTGATAAACAAATAATTTGAGTGGATTACAGACACACAGAGCCCATGCATGTATGAGTATTGGTACATGCCATTTGTGTAGTTCAACACTCTGAAGGAAAGGATGAGATTTAAGAAAATGGTTCCGGTACAGTTGTTTCTGAAGCTTAAACAATTTGGGAAAATCAATTGGTCTGGATTAAACCACTATATTCCAAAGCTACCTTTTGTAAAAAATAAAATAATATAAGCATTTATCTTTATAACAGGAAAATGGGGAAAATGCTTTAATTAGGGTAAAAATAGCCAAACCATAAAATGAATATCAATATCTTTGACTTTACCTCATACTTCAAAACACAGAAAAAGGTAAACAAACAAACACCTATAAACCAACAGAACAGAGAAGAGAGAATCCAGAAATAAATCCATCAATTTATAGTCAATTTGTTTTTGACAAAGACCTCAAACATGCATTGGAAAAGCACGCCCTCTTCAATAAATGGTTCTGGAAAAATCTGATATTCATATGCAGAAGAATTAAAATAGACCCCTATCTCTTACCGTACACAAAAATCAAGTCAAAATGGACTGAAAACTTAAAAGTAAGACCCAAAACTATGAAACTACTAGAAGAAAACAGGATAACTGCTTCGTGACAAGGGCCTTGGCAAAGACGTTTTTGGATGAGACTTCAAAAGCATAGGCAACAAATGCAAACAGATAAATGGGATCATATCAAGCTAAAAGGCTTTTGCACAGCAAAAGGAAACAATTAACCTGAAGAGTGAAGAGACAACCTGTAAATTTAGAGAAAATGTTTGCAAACTATTCATCTGACAAGGGATTAATACCCAGGATAGACAAGTAACACAATAACTCAACAGTAAAAACAAATGAACAAACAAATAATCCAATTAAAAATGGGCAAAGGATCAAGCACTATACTCACCTGAATTTTGATGGCTCCTTGATTCATTTCTTTTCTTGGTAACTGGACTTCAGTAGTAGCAACAACATACCTCTGTGTCCAGAAGTTAGGAATCCAACTGGGGACTCGAAGAATGATTTTAAACCCTAAGTCTATGAAAGACTTACCAATGTGGCAGAGGATAATAACAAAAATAACCAATCAACTGTTTTCTTTCTCTTCTTTCAGACTCTACTGGACTATCTTTTCTATCCCATTCAGATGTTTGTTGTTGCTTTAGAAAATAAAGTTTCTGATTAGTGTTGTTGTTGTTGTTGTTTTAAATGGGCGAATAATCAGAACAGACATTTCTCAAAAGAAGATACACAAATGGCCAACAGGTACATGAAAACTCATGAACAGGTACATGAAAAGCTGCTCAAAGTCACTATTCATCAGATAAATGCAAATGAAAAATACATTGAGATATCATCTCATATCAGTTAGAATGGCTAATATGAAAAAGATAAAAGTAACGAATGCTGCCTAGAATGCGGAGAAAAGGGAATTTTTATACACTGTTGGTGGAAATGTAAACTAGTATGGCCATTATGGAAAACTTATAAAGATTTCTCAAAATCTAAAAATAGAACTACTCCATGATTGAGCAGTGCCACTAGATATCTATTTAAAGAAAAGGATATTAGTATGTTGAAAAGATAATTGCACCCCCAGTTTATTGCGGCACTATTCACAATAGCTAAATATGGAATCAACCTGTATCCATCAACAGATGAATGGATAAAGAAAACGTAATATGCATACAAAATGGAATATTAATCAGCCTTCAGAAAGGATCAATTCCCGCCAAATGCAGCAAGTTCCATCGTTCTATAGCATTGTATGGTGACATTAGTTAGCAATAACTCATACTATTTTTTCAAACAGCTTGAATAGAGGATTTTAAATGTTTCCAATACAAAAAAATGATAAATGTTTGATGTGCTGTTATGCTAAATCTCCTGATTTGATCAGTATACATTGTATACATGTATCGAAATATTACTCTGTACCTAATAAATGTGTAAAATTATTACATGCCAATCAAAAATTTCAAAAAGCAAAATAACTGTCACCCAGTCTGAAGAAAAAAAACAATAAGCAAAAAAAATTCTGGGCATGGGGGCTCACACCTCTATTCCCAGCACTTTGGGAGGCTGAGTCTGGATTATCACTTTAGCTCAGCAGTTCAAGACCAGCCTGGGGAAAACAAGCATATCTTGACACCACATTTTTTTTTAAATTTTAATTAGCCAGGTGTGGGAGTGTACACCTGTAGTCCCAGCTACTCAGGAGGCTGAGGTGATAGGATCACTTGAGCCCACGAGTTCGAGACTGCCATGAACCATGATTGCATCGCTTCACTCCAGCCTGGACAACAGAGTAAGACCCTGAAACTTAAAAAAAAAAAAAAGAAAGAAAAAGAATAGCCTCAATCTGAGAGACTACATTTTTGACACATTTAAATAGTGAAGAATAATTACCAGAATTATATATTAATATATTTTCTCCTACATTTTTCCTGATAATCAATAGGAAAAAGACAAACAACATATTAGAAAATCAGCAAATACACACGAAGTATTTAACCTTATAAGAAACAAGGATGGCAGAATGGCCAATCACATATAAAAGTTTTTCTCTATTATTTTTAGCAATTTAAACAATACAAAATAAATAATGAAGAGACATATCTTTTTAAAAACCAACATATTGAGAAAAAACTGAAATCTGACAATAACAGTTATTGTACAGCACAATATGAAATTTTATATGCTACTAGGGGAAGTATAATTTGAGAGCCATTATAGTGAACATTTCCTCAAATCCTATTATTATTTGTATTATTATATTCTTGTATGTTTTAAGCATAACTCCGAATGGTTGAATTCAGGGAGTCAGGATGCTGGGTATGTGATGGCTTAGTACAGGCAGATGTTAATTCTTTCTTTGTATCTAAGAGGTGTGGTATTAGATAAGTTTATGGGATTTAAAGAACTCGGAGTGAACCAACATAGATGTACTTTACATAATCACTATATTTAAATAAATATAATTGAATTTAAAAGCTCATTACTGAAAATAACTCTGCTTAGCATAAATCATTTTCTGAAATGAAGACACA
This sequence comes from Theropithecus gelada, assembly GCF_003255815.1. Taxonomy (NCBI): domain Eukaryota; kingdom Metazoa; phylum Chordata; class Mammalia; order Primates; family Cercopithecidae; genus Theropithecus; species Theropithecus gelada. The sequence continues at coordinate 104,346,902 of NC_037681.1, forward strand.
TAATCTCTCACGTGCTCTCCCTGCCTCCCATTCTAGCTCTCTTGAGATCACTTTCAAACATTGACATGTCTGATGATCTTACAGACTTACTTATGTTAGCTAATCTCCTGGCTTCTGGAGTGCCTATTTGTGTGATGTGCCTCCATGGGAATTATTTAAACTAATTTTGCAGACATAATAAATAGCATAAATAAAGGCAGAGTTTAGCTGTTCTTTTTAAGCTTTTGTTTTTAAATACAGAAATGCCCCCTTTTTCCTCTTCACTGATTAATTTCACTATGTGCTCACTTACAAGGCTTTTATATAACAATACCAATTATTATGCATACAAAAGCAAGATGAGATAGTATAACCACTATAGCCTATATTTTTTCTATTTTAAACTGGAGCACAGCAAATAGTTTTGCTGAAAATAGAGAAAATCAAAGAATCATAAAATTACTAGAGCCAGCTTTTGAAAATGTAAATATGATCATCTAATTGTAATAATTGGGAAGCCTAATTTATAAATGAGAAGTCTGAACTCCCACAGCCAGCTAGTTCAAGAGCGAAAACTACGTAGCAAGTCCTGCTGCTTCCCCTAGAATCCTCCCACTGCACATCACCTCCCTTGAATTAAATTAGTATTCAACTCAGTATTTTACTGGATTCAATAATTTGTTTGGACTTAACTGGAAAATTCAGTCAAGAGGGTCTAAACTAAAAAAAAAAAAAAAAAAAAAAAAAATGCTATATTAAAATTTGACCAGCAATCCTAAATATTGATGAAACACCTGGGTGTGCAGTAGAGGTAAAAGGGATCATAGACTAGGAGGTAATTTGTACTCTTCATGGGGCTTGATAATATGCATGACTGTAAACATTACAGTTTCCTCAACTGTAAAATTGGTGCTTACACACAGAGCCTGTTCAGAGTCCAGCAGGCATGTGATTTGCGAGGGTCCTACACTCACTGATAAAGCATTCTTCGTCCTTTTGAGTCTCAGCAGTTCTCAGTCTCAAACTTGTTTAGGGAATGGAACTGGTGAACTAGTGCACTTCTTTATATTAGGGTACAAATGCTTTTTAAGGGATTGCCATTTTCAGTTGTCACCTTGTCATTTTCAAGGCGATTTTGCAGTTTGGTTGGGAATAAAATGTCAAATCAAGAGAATAAATAATGATAGTGTGTGAGCTATAAAGAAACAATGGAGAGAAACAATTTAAAGGAATCAATATAATAATAAAAATATGCAATAGAGATGTCATCCTATATTCGTATCCAGAAAGATCATGTATAACCGTGTATATAGTCATTCTGTCCATAATTAAACTACTTAGTCAGATTAAAAATAAACTTTTGAATATCTAATTATGGCGTAGGCTTTTTTTTTTTTTTTTTTTTTTTTTGAGACGGAGTCTCGCTCTGTCGCCCAGGCTGGAGTACAGTGGCCGGATCTCAGCTCACTGCAAGCTCCGCCTCCCGGGTTTACGCCATTCTCCTGCCTCAGCCTCCTGAGTACCTGGGACTACAGGCGCCCGCCACCGCGCCCGGCTAGTTTTTTGTATTTTTTTAGTAGAGACGGGGTTTCACCGTGTTAGCCAGGATGGTCTCGATGTCCTGACCTCGTGATCCGCCCGTCTCGGCCTCCCAAAGTGCTGGGATTACAGGCTTGAGCCACCGCGCCCGGCCGGCTTAGGCTTTTATAGATTGTGTTCTCCAAGTAAGGCACAAAGAGAGGACAAATATCAGTTTTAAGGAAATGATAGAACTACTAAGCTTATTTATGATTTTTGCTCAAGAATTATAAGACTAGATTGGGCAAGGGGGCTCACACCTATAATCCCAGCATCTTGGGAGATGAGGTGGAGCATTGCTTGAGGCCAGGAGTTTGAAACAGCCCTGGTCAACATAAAGAGACCCCATCTGTATTAAAAAAAAAAAAAAAAAGTCTCAAGACTGGAAAGCCCTTTCATATAAGGATAGTGACTGACTAGAATTAGGCATAGGATGGAGGTTGGTGTAAAATAAGGAAAAACACAAAATAAACTTAAACTTTGGACTGAGAGAACCTAAATCTAATTTACACTAATCCAATTCCTTAATCCTTCTGAGTAAAGCTAATTGAGAGTCAAAAGACCACATACCAGTGATAATATGATATGAGTCAGATATCATGATATAATATGAGTCAGGGAGACGTTCATGATGTGAATATATGACATATGATAGCAGTGATTACATGATATGAGTGAGATATCATGAATGATATGAGTCAAGGAGACATTCGTGGGCAGTAAACCAACCGGACCTCTTATTAATTCAAAGTCGTCAGAAAATTGTCTTTAATTCTCAGTGTCTTCACCTGAAATGGAAATATTTATCTAAACAGTGAGACTTGAGGAGAACTTAGCTTATATGCAAAATACATGGTAGTTATTTGTAAGAATGTTGAATAGTTGATTGTCATTCTGCTTGAGAATGTGGAATTGTGTAAATGGAAATTAACGGTGCCTACGTAGGATTCTCAGCTGGTAAGATCTTCCCACTGAAATCCTTAAAATCTGAAGGACACTCAAAATACTATTCTGTACTGCCTTAGCATAGTACAACTACTAAGTAATCATTTGGGAAAAATATTAGTTTCTCCCTTTTAACTTTAATAGGCCTCTGTTTTTGTAACACATTAAGTTCCTAGTATATTAGTGTATAAGAGACTGTAGTATAGTTTTTCTTTTTTTGTTTGGGACTGAGCAGAAAAAAGGGGGAGTGTATGAAGAGCGACTATTTTATAGATCCAAAAATACTTATATTATTCACATTTTGACATGATTGAAAATGAATTGTGCTTTACAATTTATGGTTTCTTGCAATTGCTGACAGATAGGAAGCAGTCTAGATTGGTTGATATTGTTAGTGGCAAGAATGTAACCCATCCATGCTTCAGTCAACAAACCATTTAGGATCTACTTGAAATTAAATATCAGTGCTAATTTTCATCTGTAACCTCTGTTGACAACATCAAAACTCACAGAGTAAGATGCTAACACATCTTGGAAGACATAATGCAAAGAGCAAGTTTTTCTAAAATTCATCTGGAAAATCAACTCACTCTGGTGATTTGGAAAATTAGTAAACTGAGACCTGAACCTCCTCCTTATTCCAGCAGGATGAACTCCATCTGTGGTAAGCTTTCCATGGATTTAGTGGCTTCCATCAGGGTAACATCCCAAGGGCACTAAAACCTCCAGGTGACAGGCAACTGGCATTTCCAGACAAAATTTGAACTGACACTCAAATCTAGACTACCTAGTCCTAAAGCCGTCTATCTGTGCTCCCACAAAGAATGCCATTTGTCACTGTTGCCCTTTGAGAAGAGGGAATAACAGGATGCAGCAGGTTCCCTTCACCAGATCACAGACCCACTCGGCATGTACAACAGAGAAAAGTATCCCTGGTACTTCTCTCAGTGGGAGAGGGGGAAGATTATGAAGCCTGAGTTTTCTCATCTTTAGGAGTCTTTTGCTTGCAAATTTCCCATGGAAGCCTTTTCCTTCTGACCTAATATGTGATAGCGAAAATTTCTCAGAGTCTTAGCTGGCTGCAAATTAACCTTTTTTTATAGAAAATAATAACTTAGAGAAAATAGTAGAGTGTTGACTAAGGCTGCATCACTAATGGTATTGATGGAACAGAGGATGATCTCATAAGCAAGATAAGAAGGACAAAGATTCCCTGCCACAAGATTTGGGTTTTGAATGTGAAGAGGCTTTAGTTATACCTTAGTAAATTATTTTGCTGAGAATTTACTTTTGTGTATGATTACACTTATGTTTGAATAACTGTAAAAATGTTCATTCAGTAATTACAAAATAGAAATGCTAAGAGATTTTTAAACAACATTGAGTTACGGTTTAACTTTAAGCCTTTATTATTTCTTAGTGACTCAGAAAATTTGAAACATCATTATAATTGATAATATCATAAATTTCATGAAATACACAAAAACCCTATGATAAGGAGAATAACAACCTCAACAATATGACCACTTTCATTTGTAAATAATTCAATTTTATTAAAATAATTTCAGGGTCATGGTGCCCATTTGCACTCAAGCACATGTTGTAGCCACCGGCAGAGCAGAGACACTAAAAATTGGAACAAATAAATGATAAAGATTTTGATGTTAAGATACATGAAGTAATTATTATTTTTAAAAAATCAGAATTGGTAGATATCCTAAAATAATGTTGAGACTAACTACTGATTTAGTTATATGTAAGTATGGAGTTAGAGGAGATGAGGTATGGTAATAATTTGACTGTACGTGCACACCACTAAAGCGGTTTAATCTGTGGTTTCTACTATTTCTAGAAAGCATTTGGTTTATGATTACCCAAACTAATAAGATAATTGAAAGGAAAGAAGAAAAAGAAAATACTGACCTGCTAAAATTACAGACATATGAATTAGATGTATCTCCATGGTAACCTTTTCCTCCAAACCCCCATGCCCTTAACTCATGCCATGAGATTGTGTCTTACAACTGAAATATTTTGCTTGCTCAGAGTGGTCTATGTTAGTGTACGTTCCCAGATATTGAGAAGAGAAAATCAGAACCATTGTAAAAGTGATAATTCCTGGCAATGGCTATATCCTCAAGCCCAACAAAATTAAATAACAAAGTTTTTTAATTTTCTTTTTACCTATTATTCTACTCCCACCCAAATCCCATAGCCTTCTTATGGCTTTCTTATTTAGGTTGTAATTACTTTCGCATAATTCTTAAATTTATTTTTCATATGGAAGTTATTTTGGCTTATTGACCTTTTTATGTTTATTATTTCTCACTTTTTGGGCAATTCGAAGTCTTCCCTGCCTAATCTATCTACTTCTAATCTTCATAATGGTTATTTCTCAGGAGTATAGCTATGATTACACTAGCAAGGGTTTCTCATGAAATATATAACATCTTTTCATAGGCTGAAAAACAGGAAAGATAATTGATTTTAGGTAACTCAAATTTCTATGAGTGTTTTTGTTTTAAGTGTCAAGAAATCAAATCACAACTCTATCATTAATTACTATCTGTTTGATTTTGGGAAATTTAGAAATTATTTACCAGGTTCTCATGTGTTCACACCCTGTGTTGTTTTTGGTGATCATATGTCTTTGTATTAGTGAGTACTTTCAGAATGAATGCACACGTAAACAGGAGCAAGTTTTCGGCAATTTGGCAGCTGCTGCCACTGAAACAGGGCTTGAATCTCAGAACTCCAAGATGTGCATTAGTCTACACTAATGCTCAACTGTTCTCAGGAAAAAGCTGATCTGAAAATGCATTAATCAGAAGGCTGATAGGAGGACTGGTTGGGATTTTTAGCTTTGGGGTACCCCATTATCCCTCACACTCAATAGCAGTACCAAAATATGGTACAGAAACTGTCAGAAAATAAGGTCGTTTCTGGATTACCTCTCTCCATCTCTGGATGAAAGAAATCTGAAGACAATAGATAAGTGTTTTCCCATATCCTCTGCTTTAGGGTTGTGGAGTCTAAATGACTATAGAATCTCCGGTGTTTCATCATTATTATCTGATGCCAGATTAAGCAGATGTGGTGTGGAGTGTGTGTGTGTGTGTGTGTGTTGTGTTTAATCCAGCAATGATTACATGGCTTCTCAGGCCAAGTCTCTGTTATTTTCAAAATACAATAGCAAGTTGTAAGAGCTAAGTTTTCAACCTTACTTCAGTATAGATGAAGAGGTATCTGCTCCAAACTAACAACATTGCAAAGAGTTGTCAAGATGCTTTCACTCTGGTGGATAGAACCTAAAGACTTTCTGCACTGTGGATTTAAACTTGTCCAGTGGCAGCACATGCTTTATGATACCACTAAATTTTAAGTACAATGGCTCTAGCAATGACATGGTTTACATGAGCAATTTCCCTTTTACAAGACCTGTAAAAACTGTGCTAAAATGTGAATAATCTGGACTAATGAGAACTAATTCCTTAAATAAATAAAACCATGATTTTCCAAAAGGGCTCTTCATAAACATGCTTACAACTACACAATGAAATATTGAACCATGTGACTATCAATACTAGGAAACACAATAATCCTACATTGTGCAACTTGTTCACCAGATATTTATGCTTCATAGTAGTTGGTAATGACAGACAAAACATGTAAATAGCTTTTGATATCACTGGTTATAGTATAAAGAGTGTTGTTTTCTATTCATTTGTGATGTCAGTAGTGTTAATAAAATCATTTATGCAAATATTTTTTAAAATGCAGGTTTGTATAGAATAACACACATAAACTTACAGAACAGATTCTCTAAGTGCTTAGGGGACACTGAAATTTAAGATTTATTTATAATCTCTACAAAGCCAACTAACAGACTGTAATGATGATTTTATGTCCTAAATTTTTTTTAAATCCTGAAAATGCCAGTGATATATAGAGTACAGTTTGAAGATCAATTTTTATTGTTCAAAGAAATTTTACTTGGCTTACCACATTTCTTCTTAGAAAATATCCCCTTGCAGCAGGTAGAGTTGGTGTTATTTACAGTTTGCGTTACATAGTTCATGGCCAGAGAGCTACTGTGTGCAAGAAGTAGGGCTTGCCCCCTGACCTGACTCCCAGGCATCTGTGCTTTCCATTGGAATCATCTTTGTCTGACAACTCTGCTGAAAAGCTTGCTGGCCATAGGAAGATTTTTGAATGATTTTGGAGATGATACAACAGGTGATGTTCACAGAACAATCCTCTGTAATCATCTGCCTGTTAGCAGTATCTCCATCTCTCCTATTCAGGAAATTCTATCAGAATATGAATCAGGAAGATGCTCTTAGAGTTTTATCTGGTGAAGCCCTCATATTATTACCTTAAAATTATTAATCTTCACTCCTTTAAGCACCAGACACTTTCCCTTTGGACACCAAAATAATGAAATTTTTATTAACCAGTGTTGGGAAGTAGGAGATTGGAAAATCAAGACATCTTATTATTGACCTTTAAAGAAATGCACCAAAGCTTCAGATGTAAGTTGGGGAAGACTTTTAAAATATAAGCAATTTACATGCTAGAGTTTTTTTCCTTCTATCACCATTATCTGTAGTCCCAACCTAGAATAAACTTGGAATTTGGTAAAGAGGAGAAGGAATAATTGGGCAGAGAAGAGAATGCAATGGAACATCTGCCCTCCAACTCACACCTCTGGACTATAGCCCGGTGGGAGAAGGGACAAGACACCTGAGGAAACTTAAGGGAAAATAACCAGTCCTACCTCAGTCTAGGCAAGAATGCCTGTGCTGAGCACATAATTTGCATGAGTGATTCTGTCTTTTTGATCTCAGGAGCCATTTTCTTCTTTCAAAATTATTATTGTTATAGACCTGAAAGAGTTTTATTACACAGTGTGTGTGTGTGTGTGCGTGTGTGTGTGTGTGTGTGTTTGTGTGTGTGTCTGTGAAATTAAAACTAAGAAATTGTTTAAAACACAAGAATACGTAAATACTCATTTCATTAGCCACAAAAGTGATGCGATTACATGGCATGTAGTCTCAGCAAAATTCCAGTAAAATAGGCATATAACACCTTAGTATTATTATAAGAAGGATTCTGACCTCACATACCCCTGAAAGGGTCTCAGGAAACCTCAGCATTCTCTAGACCATTCTTTGAGAACTGTTGCTATAGAAGGTCCTACATATCTCTCTCTCACACATGCACACACACACACACGCACACCTGAAACACAGATACTGTTTTCTGTTTTCGGTTATGTGAAAAAGATTTTAGAATTTTGGTAACCAAATGAGTACTACAAGAAAGCAAGGTGAATTTAGGACTTATCTTTACCCTAGAGTTTATAGGTCTCAGAGCCCAGGAGTGTGAGCTCCATACAACAGTCCAGGAGTAAGGAAAAAACCACAGCTTCTTCCCTGACAAGGCAGAGACAAAGATCTTGCTGTGGCTTAATATTAACTGTCTACAATCACCAGAGCCAGTGTCTAGGTAGAATGAGTTCATCAGACAACAGAATATGGTGCGTCTTCCTTCCTTTCTGTTAGATTTGGGAGGCACTTAGGACCACTTGGAAATACTGGGTCAGAACATTTAGGTAAAGAGTAGGAAAACATCTGCTTGATTCAGCTACCCAAAAACCTAAATCAGGTCAATTATTAGTCCATTCTCAGATTGCTATAAAGAGCTATCTGAAACTAGGTAATTTATAAAGAAAAGAGGTTTAATTAGCTCACGATTCTGCAGGCTGTACAGAAAGCATGGTTGGGGAGGCCTCAGGAAACTTACAGTCATGGCAGATGAGGAAGGGGAAGCCAGCACCTCTTACATGGCTGCAGCAGGAGATGAAGCACCTGTGAAGAAGGCGGTGCTACACACTTTTAAACAACCAGATCTCATGAGAACTTACTCAATATCAGGAGAACAGCAAGGGGGAAATCCGCCCCCATCAGTCAATCACCTCCCACCAAGTCCCTCCTCTAACACTAGAGATTACAATTTGACCTGAGATTTGGGCAGGGACACAAATCCAAACCATATCAGTCCCTATCCTGGCTGTAGCACACCCAGTCACTGTCTGGAATCCTCAGCCCAACCCAGCTTTTCTTCTGCTCTGTCCCAAGGGATCAAAGCTATTGCTCAGGGCTGGGCTTCCAGAGAGCAACACTCCTTCAGCCTTGGTTATATGAAGGCTCTCATAAACGTTACTCTCTTCAGACCTGGGGTAGGAAGAAGACTATGGACTTAAAAAGAAAAAAAAATATATATATATCTTCTAAATATTTTGTCATAAGGTATGTGGGTACATTTCTATACTTTTCCCCAAGCCAATTAATATTTTGACAAGAAGGCAAGACAGTTGAGAGGCTGCTATTTCCTCCCTGATATATGTGTGTGTGTTTTTGCGTGTGTGTGTGTGTGTGTGTGTGTGTGTGTGTATATATATATATATATAATTATTATTTTTTGAGACAAGTTCTCACTGTTGACCAGGCTGGAGAACAGTGGTGCCATCTTGGCTCACTACAGCTTCCACCTCCCAGGCACAAGTTCTTGCCTCAGCCTCCCTAGTAGATGGGAACATAAGCATGTCACCACATCTGGAAAATTTTGGTATTTTTTTGTAGCGACAGGGTTTCATCATGTTGCCCAGGTCAGTCCCAAACTTTTGAGCTCAAGCAATCTACTCGCTTTGGTCTTCAAAAGTGCTGGGGTTACAGGTGAGTCACTATGCCCATCCCCTGCTACTTTTATGTTTAGTAGCCCTGCTGTGCTCCCCAGCTCAACAGAAATGGTGCTGTCAAAGAAAAAGATGGCAAGGTAGATCTGGATGCAACATTGGCTAGGGACCACCCCCGAATTTTTGTCATGGCTTTGAAGAGATTTGTTGGAGAGCCTAATTCCTTGTAAATAATATGAACTAGGACTAACAGCAACATGGCCACCAAAATGCTACCAGACACAACAAATTTTACAGTGAACATTTCCCATTTTCAAGAAGAAAGCAAATCTAGAGTAAGCCTCCAACCAGGGATGTAGAGGAAAAGGTTGAAACCTCAGAGTATGGCCAATGGCAGGGCATTTATGTAGGGGGCTGGATTAGCAAGGGAAGCCTAGTCATGAGGGGCCCCATCTCTCCAAAGCAATCACAGTTCAAAGCAAAAACCAAAAGAACTGCCAAGTTATCAATTGTGGTAAGTACAGAGAAGTAACCAGGGATCATACACTTTGCTCTCTCTGTCATCATGAAGTTATTTGATTTCTCTTACACACAGATGCCACTTTCGGTAGAAGAAGATAGAAGGGAGGACTGGAAATGAATATAGTGTAGTTCTGGAAAGATACCAAATAAGTCGAAGGAAACCATGGACAGAATGACTAGATTAGGCATCTATGTCTTCCCTTAAGAGAGTTAATTATAAATTCATTAAATAAACATAAGAAAAAATTACTTTTTTATTCACTGGAGGTGGTCACTGTGGAAATTTCTAATTATGCCATTAGTAACATTGAATCTTCTTTAATTTATTCAAAATCTAAGAACTGTTAGTTAAGATACAATTTATGAGTCAGTTCTTAATTAAAACATTTAAAAAGCAGCAAACAATGCAAAGTATTGGAGATAGAGTTTGGATTCAATAAAATAAGAGTTATTTCCCTGGATATGTGTTTTCACTAATGTTGAGTTTTTCTTTCTTTCTTTTGTGTGTGTGTGTGTGTGTGTGTGTGTGTGTGTGTGTGAGAAGTGAGGGTTCTGCTGTTGAAGATGCTTTTTCTTCTCCATTAAGGGTAAGTCCAGCTTATAAATTCCAGTGCAGTTATAATAAAAATCTCACCATACCCAATATATTGAAGCAAAGAGTTTAGAATGGCACCTAATAAATAATAAGTGCTAAATAAATGTAAGTTACATTATTACTCATGCCATTGAAAATTCCTTTATCTACCTGAAATGTACTTCCACTGATCCATTTATCCCTGTCAAAATTTTCCTCATACTTTCTACCCTCAATTTGGCATTTTCTTTGAATAATTGCCTTTTACTCTCCAGGAATGAATAATAACATTCTCTCCTAAAACCTAGAAAATTTTGTATACAAATCTACTTGGACACTTATCAGAATGTGCTAAAAATGTGTCTGTAGAGCAATTACAAGCCTCTCAAGGTTTTAGTCTATTCCTCACAGTGGGTGCTCAATGAAGCTTGCTGCATAAATAATGAGTAAATTGTTTTTACTTTGTAAAAAGTGTCTATGTGATAGCTACTTTTGGCCTGGGACCAATGATGCTATTAATCTGTTTATCTCTGATCAGATAATTGTAATGGTTTTGGACTTTGAACTGTTTTCTTTCCCTAGTAGGCCAGATCCCCAATATAGAATTGAGTACCAGTGAGTTTACCATATTTCTTCCATTCAACATTTCATAATGATAACAATAATAGTAATCATATCAGATAATTTTATTTAGTTTTTTTTTGAGCTGAAAATTGTAATCAGGGTTTTTGGAAAATGTTCTAAATTATCATCATATTAACTCTATAATTTGAGTAGTAGTATTGATCCATTACTTGGATCCATTGTATCAAAAGTAATACAAATTAATACAGTAGTAGGATTGTATCCAAAGAGAAAACTAGGCTAAAGAAGACAAATTAATTTGCCTGAGTTTACATAGCTCATAAGTAGCCGAGTCACGTTTCTACAACCAGGCCATGTTGTAAAAGGACCCCTTTAATTCCAATTGCTATATGCTATTTCAGAGACAAGCATTAATTATGAATATGATGATTTTAGTTTTTTTGCTAATTAGGTAGATGTTAACTGATAACCTTGAAGGCTGAGTATTTATTTACAATAGAAATAACTCAAACACTGTACTTTTTCATATATGAGGCACATGTGTGTGTATTATTTGCTTATACACATGATTATAGCCAAGACAAAAAGGCATAACCCTTTCATTTATAGATTAGGAAACTGAGAACCAGCTATAGCAATAATATCTCTCATGAGATGAAACAACACCAGATAAAAAAAAAAATCCCAGAATAATTTTTATTTGGTGATGTTTCATCTCATGAGAGATACTCTATTATTTTCCTTCTTTATCTGGTTTTGGTTTTAGGGTAATGTTGGCTCAATAGAATGAATTAGGAATTGATCCTTCTAATTTTGGAAAACAATGTAGAGAATTGGTATTGTTTCTTTTTTAAATGTTTTGTGAAATCCACATGTGAAACTATCTGGGCCAGGTGATTTTTGGAGAAGTTATTCATTATTAATTTCATTTACTTAACAGACATAAGCATATTTAAGTCACATATTTTTCCATGTGTAAATTTTGGTATTTTGTGTTTTTCAATTTCGATTTTATCCAAATTTGTGGGTGATTAGTCCACAATTTCTTTTCTTTTGCCTGCTTAAGGCTTAATTTGTTCTTTCTCTAAACTTCTGAGGTAGAAGCTCAGGTTTTTAATTAGAGCTTTTCTCTTTTCTATGTATGTATTCAGTGATACAAATTTTCAAATTTGTGTTTTATAGCTTAGAATGTGGTCTTTCTTGGTGACTGTTCATGTGAACTTGAGAATGCATACAGATTTTGCAAGGGCTGTGATTCTTATACTTTTTCCTTGATAAGTAAGCTGGGGTTTTTCTCCTGGCTTCTTTCAAGATTTATTCTCATTTATCTCCAGTTTGAATATAATGTGCGTAAGCTGTGGTTTTGTTTGGCCTTCCATTTTCTGAGATTCCTGAATCTGTGGTTTAATGACTGTCATTAATTTTTGAAAGTTGTTGGCTATTATAGTTTCAAATGTTTCTTTTGTTTCATTGTCTCTCTTCTGGTTTTCAAATTACATATATATTACTTCTTTAGAAATCGTTCCAATTTCTTGTATGTTATTTTTTGTTTTAAGTTTAACTTTTTTTTTTTTTTTTACTTTTTATCACTTTTCATCTTTGTATTTAAGTCTGAGCAATTTGTATTCACATATCTTCAAGCCCACAGATTATTACCTCAGTGGGATCCAGTCTACTGGTTAGTCCATTAGAGAATTCTTTATTTCTATTTTGTGCTCCTTATTTCTAGTATTTTCCTTTGATTATTTCTTAGGATTTTGAGTTATCTGTCAACATTATTCACCTAGTCTTGCATATTTTGTACTTTTTCTGAGAGTCCCTAACATATTAATCATAGTTATTTTAAATTTCCTGTGTAATAACTTCAATGTCTATGTTACATCTAAATCTGGTTCTTATAATTGCTTGTCTTTTCCACCTGTGTTTTCTGTTACCTTTTGGCATGGCTTGTAATTTTTTGTTGAGAGATGAGCACTTACTAAGTACTTGAAAATGGGGTAAATAGGCCATTAGTGGTGAGAATTTATATAAATATGTCAAGGAGTTGAACTATGTTTATTGCTTTCTGTAACTCTTCCTACATGATTCAATTTCTTCTAGTGTATTTTCTTTTTCTCCTCTATTGTTTGGAGTTACTTAAGTACTCCTCCTCAAAGATAGTTTGCATCTTTCAGCTTTTTCATTGTAATCTGTGTTATTACATGGGAGCCTTGCTGGTACATAGTAAAGGACAGAGATGGGAGTTCACTTTATAATCTCAGTGCTTTAGTTTGCCTCTGTCTCTGGGATGTTATCTATACAAGAGTTTCTCCCATCATACAAATTTTTTCCCCTTGCTTCCTACTCTATTACCTGGCTTTTGTGTTTCAAATCTATTTTTGTGAAACACTGACTTCTATTGACTATACACACACCTGCACACATACACAAACACACATATACACCTCACTTCTTAAGACGGGACGGCTAGAAGAGTTTGAAGAAGGAGAATTGCCCTTTCTTCAGCTAAGATAAGGCCCACAAAGTATTTTCCCCAAAAGAGTAGGTCTGTGTTACGGAGAAGGCTCTAGCTATATTTCACAACCATCACTCTTCTCTTTCCCCTGCCAGAACCATTAGGCATTATTCTGAGATCTTTACTGGGAGATGCTGATGAGCTTCCCAAGAGGTAAGTTTTATGAAAGTGCTAGGGTCCTCCCGAAACTGCAGTCTTGATGAGAGTCTCTCTCATATTTATCCTTACTCAGACTCCAGCGCTCCAGCAATTCATCAAAATTACCATCTAAGTGTCCCTAGCATTTTATGTTTCTAGCAGTTTCTGCTGCAGGTGGGCAGATCTTGGTTGTGACTCTCCTTTTGGGGATATCACTCCAGATTTTAGTAAGACAGTTAGTTCTGAAATCTTAGTTCCTTGATGTATTCAACCAAAGGTATTAATTTTCAGTTCACCCAGGCTTTTATTGTTGCAAGGAGTGCACATTTCTAAGGTCTTTACATTTTGGCACTAATGTCCCTTCATAATTGTTCACTAATTTTTGCATTCCTTTCCTATGCTCTAATTCCATTGTGTGTCAATCTAAATTCCATATAGTCCAGCAATTTGATGATGATGTACTAGTTAATAACTGCTTAAAGGGTGAAAGTAGTCAATATCTCACCCTCAATGGCCAGGAACATAAGGTCTATTGTGCTTATGCCAATCTGAATTCTTTCATTTTGCTTTTTAAGCTATCATGTGTTCATCTGAGTGGCAATCTTTCAAATTGCCAGTCACAATCAGGATGGTGTTCAAAATTAGAAAATTAAATCTGAAAATGTTTTGAGTATCTAGAAATTAAAAGACAACTATTTGTGTGGAGGTTTGAAGATGTTGGAATGAAAGTAATACTAAAGGTATTAGCTATGAAATGCTGAAATTGATTGCACAGATCAATTAAAAATGGCAAAGAATAGGAAATATTATATATAAATGTAATAAGAGACCCTAAAGATAAAGAAGAGTCAAAGTCCCAAATGAACAAAGTTTTGCTATGAAATTCCAGAAAGAGAAGAGGTACTGCTGTGTTGTGACAATCTGGGCCAAAACAAAGAATACAGTATCTTAAATCATTATGTGTAATCACGTGCCTCCTTTTTACACTCATAAATGGAACATTTCTATGTACACATGAACCTTTTGAATTTATTTTATTTAAATTTTGTGTATTCAGTGTTCTTTACAAAAATAGTATATATTTATGTATATGCAGAGAAGGCAAGAATTGTTTCTCATGCATAAGAGTAAAATGAGAAAAATTAGCTTCAGTGATCTGTGCATGTGTGTGTGTGTGTATTTTTAATTTTGGATTCCAAATTTAAATGATATATACAAATAAAAGTAATGTTCAAAATTACCTCACATTTATTCCAGCTTATGGGGCATCAGTAGACTTTGCACTCGCTCATTAGTGTTGCTTATGAAATGAGAGCAGTTGAAAGAGGAAGGAACAGCTGTTTGAAATGCAAGGAGAGAAATTAGAACAGAAATGCAGGTAAAATATGGGCACTTTGAAAATAATTGTAGTGACATCAAAGAGCTACAATTTAAACATTATTTAAAAATACCTGGCAAACTACTTTAAAAATTCAAGGATCCTGAGTCAATAATGAGTTTATGCATCAGCTACTCCAAATGTAATTGAAATGTGGAGAATGCTGTCTACATTATTCATTAAAAACTCCCTCCCGGGCGGGCACAGTAGCTCATGACTATAATTCTATCACTTTGGGAGGTTGAGGCGGGTGGATCACTTGAGGTCAGGAGTTTGAGACCAGCCTGGCCAACGTGGTGAAACCCCATCTCTACTAAAAATACAAAAATCAGCCAAGTATGGTGGTGGGTGCCTCTAATCCCAGCTACTTGGGAGGCTGAGCAGGAGAACTGCTTAAACCCAAGAGGCAGAGGTTGCAGTGCTACTGCACTCCACCCTGGGTAACAGAGTGAGACTCCGTCTCAAAAAAAAAACAAAAACAAAAACAAAAAAACTTCATCCATTGTGGAGTAGGAATGTAACTTCTCCTTTGGAGAACACTTTAAGAGTTTGAAATTTAAAACTACAAGAGAGGAGTATTGCTTGAAACCTGGAAGTGAACATCAAGGCACAAACAGAGCTAGAGTCAAGAGCACTTCTCTTGTTCTACAAAAGGAGTAGGGAATTAAATTCCTAATTCTCAAAAACAGTGTGGAACCCTCTTCCGTTTTTTTTTTTTTTTTTTTTTTTTTTTTTCTTTTTTCCCTCTGTCTTCCTATGGCTGGCAAAGGGAGCTCCTGGGAGCTTTAAAGTACCCAGGATATTATACAGAAAAAGAAAAGCCCAAGAGATAAACTCACAAAATTGTTTAAGATCTACTGGTTTCATCTCAACTTCACATACATGAACCTGATCTTAATCAGCATACCAAAGACTTTGAGAATGGACCACAACCAAGGACCCAGGCTGACTGTGGAATAGTGCACACCAGGACAGATCTGAATTAACAATGCAAATGGATTAAAAGAAAGAACTGATATTAAAACAACAACCCACAGAAGAGTGTTGGAACTAGTGGCTTGAAACTAATCAGGCATGTTGCCAGTTAAATTAAACAACAACAACAAAACATTAGAATTTAGATAAAAGCCAGAGCTCTATAATATAATAATGAAGGTGTACGGTATATAATCCAGAATTACTTAGAAAGAAATAAAAACAAGGGAAATCTCAACTAAGGTGGAAGTAGACAATCAGATGATATCAACAATGAAATGGCACAGATTTGAAATGTTCAAACAAAATATTTAACTAATTCATAAATACTCCAACAAGCAGTCAGGAACACTTAAAAAATGGGAAAACTTCATGTGTTAGTAAAGAAACAGGGAATATAAAGAAGACCCAAACAGGATTTTTAGAACTGAGATTGTAAAAATAGATACGAAACCTTCACTGATAAATAGCAAAATAAAGATGAGAGAATGAAAGAGTGAACTTGAAGATTTAGCAATATAAATAGTCTAATCTGAACAACAAAGAAAAATGTTTTAATAATAAATAATAAGCAGAGACTGGGGATCTTTGGGACCAACACAAAATATCTCACATTTGTGGTATCAAAATTCCATACGGAAAGAAGAAAGTAGTGCTGGAAAAAGATTTGAATAAAAAATGATCGAAAACTTCCAAATTTTAACAAAAGACATAAATGTTTGGATTCACTCAAAAAGTCCATAAGTTTCCAAATAGGATAAACCCATACAAATTCACACCAAAACAGATGATAATCAAATTGCTGCAAACTAAAAACAAAGTATTTCAAGAGCACCAAGAGAAAAAAAAATGACACATTACCAATGCAGAAAAACATTTTGAATGACTGAGGATTTTATTTCAGAAACTATGGAAGTAGAAGAAAAATAACGCAAGTGCTAAAAGAAAAGAACCATTATTCTGAAGTTTATATATAGCAAAAACATCTATCAAGAATGAAGATAAAATACAGCTGTTCTCAAAAAAAAAAAAACACACACAAAAACTAAGAGAATATGTTTTCACAGGATCTGACCTAAAATAAATGCTAAACAAAACTCTTTACACAAAGAAATGACATAAGAAGGAAATATGGAACATAACAAACTCCCTAGGATAAAGAGGACCATTACATAATGATAAACATTTTAATTCACCAGAAATACATAACAGTCCTAAGTAGGCAGGTACCCAGTAACAGAACTTCAAAATATACAAGACAAACACTGACAGGCGGAAATGAAAAATATGTGAGTCTGCAACTATCAAATATGACTTCAACACACCTTTCTCTGTAATAGATATAAATAGTAGACAGAAACTAATCAAGAATATAAAAGTACAAAATGACATCATCATCCAAATAGATCTAACTGACATCTATAGAATATACCTCAAAGCAACAGGAGAATATGGATTTTTCTAAGATGCATATGAATAATTCACTTGTATATACCATATCTGTGGCATAAAACAAATTCAACAAATTTAAAAGAATTGAATGAATACAAAATGTTATCAATTCATATGGAAATCAAACTAGAAATGAATAACAAATTTATTGAAAATAGTAATAAAAGTTTTTAAATAAAAACATCTTCGTGCAGAGTTTTTTGTGGACCTAAGTTTTATTCTGAAAGTATAAATAGCATGTGCATGTTTAGCTTTACAAAAAGTACCTATTCATAATTACCCAAACCTCAAAATTGCAAATATTCTATGGTTGACTGAATAAACAAATATGGTAGATCCACACAATGGAATACTACTCAGGAATTAAAATCAACAAATTATTGATACATTCAACAACTTGGATGAACATCAGAGACAATATGTTAACTTGTAAAAGCCTAGTTCGAAATATTACATATTGTAGGAGTCCATTTATATGTCATTTTTGAAAAAGACAAAATAATAGTGATAGAGAATAGATCAGTGTTTTCCAAGAGTTAGGGGTTGGGTTAGAGTGTGACTATCAAGGATTTAGTGGTACTGTTATTGCTCTGTATCTTGATTGTGGCAGTAGTTTCAGATCTATAGACGTATTAAAATCTAAAACTCTGCATCAAAATCTAATCAATGTTATTATACGATACTTTGAAAAAGAAAACATTGCTGAATTATTAACACTCAAAGGAAGAGATTATTTTCTTTCTTGTATTCAACCTGACAAGTAAGTATAATATGGGACTGTAGAGGTTTAGCCTAATGGGAGTTGTGTAGATAACATTATGTGAATCTTACTGATATTAGAATATTATAGCCAAGATTAAAATGATGCATTACATTTAAAATATCAATTGCATGATTGCTTTCAAAACCATTTCTCCAAGTAAGATTTTTATTTTTGTTTTTGTTATTAGGTAAAAGGTTTTAAGCAAATAAAATTTAGTTTAGTTTCAGATTTGATTTTATCATGTTCTGACTATATCAAAGATTTGAAAATAGCCAACACATACAAATATAGATACCTGTCATTGTGTTACATACTCTGGGGGAAGCAGCTTCTAGTTAGAAGATTGAGTAGGTAAAAAGAAAATATAAGGGAAATTAAAACATGAATTTTTTTTAAAGTATCTGCCAGTATATTTAATAATTTAGTTCAAGGAAAAGAGAGAGTGAGGGAAAGAAGGAGAGAAGAAATTTAGTTTCAGATACAAGACAAGTATTATACATCATTTTAGAACAACGCTATTCAATAAAAGTATAATATTAAGACATACGCAATTTTACATTTTCTGATAATCACATTAAAAAAGTAAAATAAACATTAAGAAATTAATTTTGATAATGTATAATATGTCATATGTTATTTTTTCTTGTTAAATATATAACAAATATATAATAGTAAATTTTGATTAACCTGACATCATCAAAATGTGACCCGATATGTAAGCAATATAAAATTCTTTATGAGCTATTTTACATTCTTTTTTTAGTACTAAGTTGTTTTTGCATTAAGCATTTGAAATTTTTATACATATCAATCCCTATACTAGATTGTCATCAGGAATACATAATCTATATTTAGATTTCATAAAGGTAAATATTGAGAAAGTAGGTTCACATGCTTGATTTGTTGCAAATGTACTTAACGTTTTCTAATAACTAAATTGAGAAACCATTATGAAATGTAAACTGATCAAAGTTACATTAAATTAAAAATTATGTTTTTTGGTCACTCTAATCACATTTCAAGTGCTCATTATTCACACAAGACCTGTGGCTTTCATTTTGAACATCACCATCCTAGTACATAAATTTAAATGGTATCTAAATGCATACAGACATTTTGTAGTAGGTTATTTTCCTTTTAGAAATAATTTTGCATCTTATAAGTTTTACACTAAAAACTCTTTTCTCCTATTGATCTCTACTCCTGGAAATAATACTTTGTGACCTGAAGTGTAAGAAAACACACACAAAAAATGACCATTATAATTTTACTTTCTGTGCCATTACTTTGACAAAATCTCTCCGTTAATTGTGCTGGTACTTCATAGTACAGCAACCAATCTGGTATATCCCACCTCATGAAGCACATTCTCCCTTCTGATATGTCTGCCCAGTTGGGGTACATAATGAAATGAAATATTTATTTGCAATTTGTTATGATTTAAATTGACTAAAATTCTCATTTCTCAATATTTGAAATGATACAATTGTATAATATAAAATCATTAGACTGATTTCACTTTCCACAAATAACAGATGTCATAGCAAAATCCTCCTCACATTTAAGCAGCCTGAAACACTATAAAAAGAAGTCATTATCTGCAAAAGACAGCTGCATGGATAAGCAGAAAAGTGGACAATTTTTAAATATAGATAATCCTCTACTTTACATTTTTGTGTCCAATTCCACACTTTAATGCTCCAAGAACCTTTAAAAAATATTTTAAAAACATTTTTATTGATACATAATATTTTACGTATTTATGGTATGCATGTGACATTTTATTACAAGCATAGAATATGTACTGATAAAGTCAGAATGTTTGAAGTGTCCATCACCTTTTATCATTTTTATGTGTTGAGAACAATTCAAGTCTTCTCTTATAGCTACTTTGAAACATACAATTTATTGTTGATATTATAGTCACTCTATACAGATGTCAAACAATAGAACTCATACCTTTTATCTAACTGTATGTTACTACTTGTTAACCCACTTCTTTTCATCCACTCCTCCCATTCACCCACACTTATCAGTCTGTAATATCTAACATTTACTCTCTACCTTTATGAGATCAAAATATTTAGCTCTAACATATAACTGAGAACATGCAATATTTGTTTTTCAGGATCTGGTTTATTTTACATACTGACTTCTAGCTCTATCCGTGTTGCTGCAAATGACACAATTTCATTATGTTTTCAATGGCAGAATTCTATTCCATTGTGTATATATACCACATTTTCTTTATCCATTTGGCTGTCAATGGAGACTTAGACTGATTCCATATCTTTGGTATTGTGAAGAGTGCTTCAATAAACATGTAAGGATAGGTATGTCTTTGATACACTGACTTCTTTTCCTTTAGATCAATAACCAGTAGTAGGATTGCTGGATCATATGATAGTTCTATTTTTAGTTTTTTGAGAAATCTTCATACGGTTTCCCATAGTGGCCGCACTTTACATTCCCACCCAGTGTTTAAGAGTTCCCTTTTCTCTGCAGCCTTGTCAGCATCTGTTCTTGTTGGTCTTTTTTTTTTTTTTTTTTTTTTTTTTGGAGATGGAGTCTTGCTCTGTCGCACAGGCTGGGGTGCATTGGGAGGGTTACAACTCACTGTAACCTCCATCTCCCACGTTCAAGAAATACTCATGCCTCAGCTTCCCAAGTAGCTGGGATTACAGGGGCGCACCATCATGTTGGGATAATTTTTTTGTATTTTTAATAGAGATGGGGGTTTCTCCATTTTGGCAAGGCTGGTCTTGAACTCCTGACCTCAGGTGATATGCCCACCTAGGCCTCCCAAAGTGCTGGATTATAGCCATGAGCCACCACGCCTGACCTAGCAATAGTCGTTCTAAATAGGATAAGATGATACTTCATTGTGGTTTTGATTTGCATTACCCTGATTATTAGTGATGTTGAGCATTTTTTCATGTATCTTGTGACTATTTGTACACTTTGAGAAATGCCTATTCATGTCCTTTGCTTACTACTTAATGAGATTATTTGTTTTTTTAGTGTTAAGTTGTTTGAGTTCCTTATATACTGTGGAAAGTAGTCCCTTTTCAGATATTTTCTCCAATGTTACGGATTGTCTCTTCATTCTAATTACTGTCTCCTATATTGTGCACACACATTTTGGTTTAATATAGTCCTATTTGCCTTTTTTTACTTTTGTTGCCTGTGCTTTTGAAATCTTAGTCATAAGTTAGTTGCCTAGGCCAATGTCCAGAAGAGTTTTCCCTAGGTTTTCTTCTAGTATTTTTAATTTCGGGTCTTATGTTAAAGTCTTTTATCTATCTTGAGTTGATTTTTGTATATGTTTAGAAACAGGAGTCTAGTTTTACTCATCTACATATGGATATCCAATTTTCTCAGCACCATTTATTAAAGAGAGTGTCCTTTTCTCATTGTATATTCTTGACATTTTTGTTGAATATTAGTGGTTTAGAAGTATGTGGATTTATTTCTTCATTCTCTATTCCGTTTCATTGGTCTATTTGTCTATTTTTATGCCAACAACATGCTGACTGGATTATTATTGCTTTGTAATGTGTTTTGAAGTTAAGCAGTGTGATACCTCCAGCTTTGATTTTTAATCAGCTATGGCTGTTGGGCACTTTTATTTTTCCATACAAATGTTAAATTTCTTTTTTTTTTTTTCCATCTCTGTGAAAAAAATGGTGTTGGAATTTTATAAGGCTTACATCTACAGACTGCTTTGGTAAGTTTGGCCATTTTAAAGATAATCATTATTTCAATCCACTGGCATGGAATATTTTTCCATTTTATTATGTCATCTACAGTTTCTCTCACCAGAGTTTTATAGCTTTCCTTGTACAGTCTTTCACCACTTTGGTTAAGCTTATTCCTAGGTATTTTATTTTATTTTTTTGTAGCAAAATGGAATTGCCTTCTTGATTTATTTGCCAGCTATTTCTGTCTTGGTTTGTAGAAACGCTATAGACTTTGTATGTTATTTTGTATCCTACAACTTTATAAAAAATTATCAGATCTAGCAGTTCTTTGGTTGAATCTTTAGGATTTTCTACACATAAGATTATGTCATCTGCAAAGAGGGACAATTCAATATATATATTTTTTCCTATTTGGAAGTTTTTCATTTCTTTCTCTTGCCTGATTTCTCTGGCTAGAACTTCTGGTACTATGATGAATCAGAATGGTGAAAGTAGGCATACTTCTCTTGTTCTAGTTCTTTTTTTTTTTTTTTTGAGACAGAGTCTCACTCTGTTACCCAGGCTGGAGTGCAATGGCACAATCTTGGCTCACTGCAACCTCCACCTCCCAGGTTCAAGCGATTCTCCTGCCTCAACCTCCCAAGTACCTGGGATTACAGGCACCTGCCACCTAATTTTTGTAATTTTAGTAGAGACGGGGTTTCACCATGTTGGTCAGCCTGGTCTCGAACTCCTGACCTTAGGTGATCTGCCCACCTCGGCCTCCCAAAGTGCTGGGATTACAGATGTGAGCCACTGTGACTGGATCTCTTGTTCCAGTTCTCAAAGGAAAGGCTTTCAGCTTTCCTCCATTCAGTATGATGTTGACTCCATGTCTCACATCCATGCCATACTAATGCAAGACTTGGGGTCCCAAGGTCTTGGGCAGCTCCGCCCATGTGGCTTTACAGGGCCTAGCTCATTTGGCTACTTTCATTGGCTGGTGTTGAGTGCCTGCAGCTGTTCTATGTGCACAGTGCAAGATGTCAGTGGATCTACCATTCTGTCATCTGGAGGATGGTTGGGTCTCTTCTCACAGCTCCATTAGGCAGTGCCCCAATGGGAACTCTGTGTTGGGGCTCCAAGCCATCATTTACCCTTTGCATTGCTCTAGTAGAGGTTCTGTGTGAGGGTTCCACCTTGCATCAGACTTCTGCCTGGTCCTCCAGGTATTTTTATACATCCTCTGAAATGTAGGCAGAGGCTCCAAAACCTTAACTCTTGACTTCTGCACACCCAAAGACCCTACACGACATGGAAGTTGCCATGGCTTGGGGTTCACACCCTCTGCAGCCATGGCCTGAGCTGTAACTTCTCCCCATTTTAGCCACAGATCAAGTTGGAGCTGCTAGTACACAGGGTGTCATGTCCTGAGGCTGTACAGAGCAGTAGGGCCCTAGGCCAGGCTTACAAAACCATTTTTCCCTCCAAGGCCTCTAGGACTATGATGTGATGGGCTGTTGCAAAGATCTATAAAATGCCCTGGAGACATTTTCCCATTGTCTTGACTATTAATATTTGGCTGCTTGTACTTATGCAAATTTCTGTCACTGGCTTGAGTTTGTCCCCACAAAATGGGTTTTTCTTTTCTATGACATGGTCAGGCTGCAAATTTTCCAAACTTTTACACACTGCTTTCCTTTTAAACACAAGTTCCAATTTCAGACCATCTCTTTGTGAATGCATATTATCATATGCTTTCAGAAACAGCCAGTTTACATCTTAAATGCTTTGTTGCTTAGAAATTTTTTTCCCACTGGATACCCTAAATCATCTTGCTGAAGTTCAAAGTTCCACAGATCTCTAGGGCACAGGCAAAATGCCACCAGTCTCTTTGTGAAAGTGTAGCAAGAGGAACCTTTAATCCAGTTCCCAAAAGTTCCTCATCTCCATCTGAGACTACCTCAACTTGGACTTCATTGTCCGTATTACTGTAAGCATTTTGGTCAATATAATGAAACAAGTCTCTAGGAAGTTCCAAACATTTTCACATCTTCCTGCCTTCTTCTGACTTCTCCAAACTGTTCCAACCTTTGCCTGTTACCCAGTTCCAACATCAATTCTACATTTTCAGGTATCTTTATAGCAGTACCTCACTCCCGGTATTCATTTTCTGTATTAGTCTAGTTTCACAGTGCTATGAAAAACTATCTGAAACTGGGTAAATTATAAAGAAAATAGGTTTCATTGACTCACAGTTCAACATGGCTGGGGAGGCCTCAGGAAACTTTTAATCATGTCAGAAGTCAAAGGGGAAGCAAGGTGCATCTTACACGGGAGCAGGAGACAGAGTGAGGGGGAACTGCGTCACTAAGAAACCACCAGGTCTCCTGAGAACTCACTCACTATCACGAGTACAGTATGGGGAAAATCCACCCCCATGATCCCATCACCTATTACCATTTCTCTCACCTGACATGTAGGGATTACAGTTCAACATGAGACATGTATGGGGACAGAGAGCAAAACCAGATCATGTAGAATTCATATTTTTCATCATATAGAAATAAAGATATATATATTTTTTCACTCCATTCAATTTGTAACTAGAATGTCATTTTTAAAAGGCAAAATATTTATACAATCTGAAGAGAAACCAGAGTATTGGAATGCCATTTTTTTAAAACCGTATTTTAATGGGATTGCCACAGACCCAATAACTTCAACATGTCTTTTTACTCTATTTTGTTTTCAGTAATGTCTTACAACTGTCTTTATTAGTATATTTAATCCACACTTCCGATATATATACACACACACACACGTGTGTATATATGTATACATATACACACATATACACAAACACACATACATACATAATCTGACAAAATTATATTTAATTTACATTTTAAATATTTTCTTCAAAGAACAAAACAGAAAAAATAGCTAAAGTTCCTGACTTGCTTAGAATAATTTACTTGACCGCATATACTTTGTTAAATTTTGAATTACTTTTGCTCATTTTTTAAATAATGGGAGTATTTCAAAGATTTCATATGACAAAATAAGAAATTTATGTTGGCATAAAATATCAAGAAAATAATATTTACTATACACTCTATTTATACAGCTGTTTTGGCTGTATTTCCCACTCTTTTGTTTGTCCACATACCATTTAGCTATAGCTGTACATATTCTTTGAGAACAATTTTTCTCAATGATGCTACCAAATGTTAAATTCTGTTTTATATATATTTACACTCCCCTCCGTGAGTCTGGTGAAGTCACCCACTAGTTAATATTTATTTTATATCAAGTGAAAATCAGGATTATGATGTCATGAGAGCAAAATATAATATTGATTATGCACAGTGAAAGTATCATATGTTATTAATTTTAAAAAAATAAAATAAAAGGGGCCGAGCATGGTGGCTCATGCCTGTAATCCCAGCACTTTTGGAGGCCAAGGTGGGTGGATCACCTGAGGTCAGGAGTTCGAGACCTGCCTGACCAATATGGAGAAACCCCATCTCTACTAAAAATACAACATTAGCCATGTGTGGTGGCATATGCCTGTAATCCCAGCTACTCAAGAGGCTGAGGCAGGAGAATCACTTGAACCCAGGAGACGGAGGTTGCAGTGAGCTGAGATCGTGCCATTGCAATCTAGCCTGGGCACCAAGAGTGAAACTTCATCTTAAAAAAAAAAAAAGAGTGAGAGAGAGAAAAGGGAAAAGGAGTGGTGGTAAAAGGAAGGGAGAGATAGAGATTGATAATTCAAGAGGATTATTTCTTGTTGACTCTATGCTTTCACTGTGCATCAGCTGAGGTTTTGTGATCAGTGGTCTCTCATGAACCTCAGAAAATGGAACATTTATTACTTGGATCATTGCCAGGAAAAGAGACTTCCAGAATCTCATGTGTGTAGTCAAATTATTTTATACAGAATACATTGTCTGTAATGTTGTCATTCAGCCCCTTATACATACTAGGAGCTAGAGAATAGTTTGTGATTAGCACAAATGAACATTCTCTACTTAAGGCAGATTTCTAGGTATAGTGATCTAAAACAAAAAGTTAAACTTAAAACAGTATGAATAATTTAGTTATGACTTTTACTAGCAATTTATGTAGGCCATTTTCTTATTAAATAAGAATATGAAAAGTATTTTAGCTTGTTAGTTTTCTCACAGCACAGTTAACAAAAATTATGTATTTCTGCTTTGCCTTCAAGGACAATACAGTGGGGAAAAAAAGAATAATCAAACACAGTATCACTGTTAGATCCAAGCAAGAGAAACTTCTTTCTCAGCCTCTGTGTTTTTGAAGTGCTATAATCCCAGCATTTGGGGAGGCCAAAGTGGCAGGATTGCTTAGGGTCAGGAGTTTAAGACTAGCCTGTTTTTTTCTTGTAAATTTGTTGGAGTTCTTTGTAGGTTCTGGATATTAGCCCTTTGTCAGATGAGTAGATTGCAAAAATTTTCTCCCATTCTGTAGGTTGCCTGTTCACTCTGATGGTAGTTTCTTTTGCTGTGCAGAAGCTCTTTAGTTTAATGAGATCCCATTTGTCAATTTTGGCTTTTGTTGCCGTTGCTTTTGGTGTTTTAGACATGAAGTCTTTGCCCATGCCTATGTCCTGCAGAGAAATGCAAATCAAAACCACAATGAGATACCATCTCACACCAGTTAGAATGGCAATCATTAAAAAGTCAGGAAACAACAGGTGCTGGAGAGGATGTGGAGAAATAGGAACACTTTTACACTGTTGGTGGGATTGTAAACTAGTTCAACCATTATGGAAAACAGTATGGCGATTCCTCAAGGATCTAGAATTAGATGTACCATATGACCCAGCCATCCCATTACTGGGTATATACCCAAAGGATTATAAATTATGCTGCTATAAAGACACATGCACACGTATGTTTATTGCAGCACTATTCACAATAGCAAAGACTTGGAATCAACCCAAATGTCCATCAGTGACAGACTGGATTAAGAAAATGTGGCACATATACACCATGGAATACTATGCAGCCATAAAAAAGGATGAGTTTGTGTCCTTTGTAGGGACATGGATGCAGCTGGAAACCATCATTCTTAGCAAACTATCACAAGAACTGAAAACCAAACACCGCATATTCTCACTCATAGGTGGGAACTGAACAATGAGATCACTTGGACTCAGGAAGGGGAACATCACACACCGGGGCCTATCATGAGGAGGGGGGAGGGGGGAGGGATTGCATTGGGAGTTATACCTGATGTAAATGACGAGTTGATGGCTGCAGCACACCAACATGGCACATGTATACATATGTAACAAACCTGCACGTTATGCACATGTACCCTACAACTTAAAGTATAATAATAATAAATAAATTAAAAAAAAAAAAAAGACTAGCCTGGACAAGGAAGAGAGACCTCATTTTTACAAAAAGTTTAAAAAATTAGCCAGCTGTGGTGGTGTGCACCTGTACTCCCAGCTACGTAGGAGGCTGAGGCAGAAGTATTGCTTGATCCCAGGAGTTGGTGGCTGCAGTGAGCTATGACCAGGCCATTGAACTCCAGCCTGGACAACAAAGTGAAACTCTGTCTCAAAAAACAAACCAAACAAACAAATAGACAAACAGACAAAAAACTAGGATCTCTATATCACAAAAAAAATCAACTTATTAAAACAACCCCTAGGATCTGTGCTTAGAATCATGTACTTTGTGTTAGTAACATCTGATCTGTGATCTTCAACTCTCTTATGAACAATATCCTCAAATCCCAGGAGAACGCTTCTCCATATCTCATGCTCTATATTTTCTGATGACTGAATTCTGATGCCATCAGGTGTTTAAACTGTACCAATATTTCCAAGACAAGTCTACAAGGAACATTTGAGTGGTGCAAGTTCTTTGGAAAGATGAGAGTTAGCTTTTTGTGCATTCTAATTTGTAATTCCAGAGGTTCTCAAAATTCAGTTTAGTTGCACATGTAAGATGAGGCATATTCTGTAATACTAAATAATTGATATCAATCTTAAGTTTTTATATGTGCATGTATGGGAATAATATGCATAAAGCCTAATACTGTATGCAGTTACATATTGCTTTAAAGATATTGAAATGGTGATACAAGTGATAGCTATTCGTATGATAAAATAAAATAATCAGCAGTATTTACTGAGCCTTTTCCAATATTTGAAGGGAATATACAAAATTTATTATTTATTTTCCAGTTTAAAGATTAACTATACTTTTTCTTTCCTCAGGAGAGTAAAATTTATTTGTGACAGCTTAGAAAAGTCTTTTATTTTACCATTATTTTCAATAAAACAAATTTTATGTAAAATGTTGATTATAACAATGAATTTGTACTTCTTTTAAAATGAATATACGAAAGGTAAATTACAGGGAACAAGCTATCCATCTGTCTATCATCAGTCATTGTATTCTACTGGTTATCCAAACTTCACTTCAGTGATCATGAAAAGGACACACAGACATTCCCCAAAATAATTATCTTATATTCTCTGAGACTTTATTTTAGACATTAACCTAAAGCTTTACATGTATGTTTTAATTTTATAAATTTTAAAACATTTTAAAGTAAGATGATAAAATATACTATTACATTTATTTACTATAATTACATTTTTAAATATTTAGAAATATGGTCCAACTTTAGAAATGTATCTTTATTTGTACTCATTTCTGGGCCCCACAAAAGGTAGTGGCAGGCCTGAAAGAAGTGTAATATTCTCTTTATACTATAGTTTGCAGGCTGATGCAACGTAGGGAAAATATGGCTCAAATGGAATTAGCAATTGAGGAGAGGACAGAAGACGATTCAAGTGAAAGATGTAACAAAATCAAAGACATTGAAGTGAAAGCAGCCAAGCATGTCTATGAGAATTAAAGTTGCTAAACTATGCATCCAACCTGAATATCCTGAATCTACAAGGAACTTAAACAATTCAACAAACAATCTCATTAAAAAGTGGTCAAAAGACATGAACAGATACTTCTCAAAAGACATATAAGCAACCAATCATGAAAGAAATGCGAATTAAAACCACAATAAGATACTATCTCATACAAGTCAAAATGACTATTATTAAAACATCAAAAAATAACAGATGCTGGTGAGGCTATAAAGGAAAGGGAACACTTATACACTGCTGGTGGGAATGTGAATTAGTTCAGCCACTGGGGAAAGCAGTTTGGAAATATCTCAGAAGTAAAAATACAGCTACCATTCAACTGGCAGTCCCATTACTGGGCATATGCCTGAAGGGATACAAATCACTTTACCAAAAAGACACCTACACTTGTATGTTCACTGCAGCACTATTCACAATATCAAAGACAAGGATCGATTCAGGAGCCCATCAGTGGTATATTAGATAAAGAAAATGTGTTACATATATACCATGAAACACTATGTAGCCATAAAAAACACAAAATCCTGTCCTTTGCAGCAACATGGATGCAGCTGGAGGCCATAATCCTAAATGAATTAATGCAGGAACAGGAAACCAAATACTGCATGTTCTCACGTATAGAGCTAGACATTGAGTACACATGGACATAAAGATAGGAACAAAGAAGTAGATACTAGGGACTACTTGACAGGGGAGGGAAGAAGGGAGAAAAGGGTTGAAAAACCTGCCTGTTGGGTACTATGCTCATTACCTGGCTCATGGGATCTCTTGTACTCCAAACCTTGGGTAAAAAAATGCTGAGGACCGCCAACAAACAACAGAAGTGAGAAAGAGGTGAGGGAAAATCCTTCTCTAGAGCCTGCAGTGGTAGACTTCTCATCTCCAGAACTATGAAGTAATAAATTTATGGTATTTTTAAGCTACCCAGTTTTTACCAATTTGTTACAGCAGCGTTAGAAATCTTACACAGAACTGCTATGCTAAATTATATGATTATTTGTTTAGTTTTGTGAGAAATTATCAAACTATTTCTCATTTAGCACTCCCACACGAATGTTAAAGTTCTAGTTGTTTCACATCCTATCTAGCACATGGCATCAGCACTCTTCTAAATTTAGAAATTTCTCTGGGTGTATATGGTATATAATGTGGTTTTAATTTTTCTTTTTCTTTTTTAATTTATTTATTATTATTATACTTTAAGTTGTAGGGTACATGTGCATAACGTGCAGGTTTGTTACATATGTATACTTGTGCCTTGTTGGTCTGCTGCACCCATCAACTCGTCATTTACATCAGGTATAACTCCCAATGCAATCCCTCCCCCCTCCCCCCTCCCCATGATAGGCCCCGGTGTGTGATGTTCCCCTTCCTGAGTCCAAGTGATCTCATTGTTCAGTTCCCACCTATGAGTGAGAACATGCGGTGTTTGGTTTTCAGTTCTTGTGATAGTTTGCTAAGAATGATGGTTTCCAGCTGCATCCATGTCCCTACAAAGGATGCAAACTCATCCTTTTTTATGGCTGCATAGTATTCCATGGTGTATATGTGCCACATTTTCTTAATCCAATCTGTCACTGATGGACATTTGGGTTGATTCCAAGTCTTTGCTATTGTGAATAGTGCTGCAATAAACATACGTGTGCATGTGTCTTTATAGCAGCATAATTTATAATCCTTTGGGTATATCCCCAGTAATGGGATGGCTGGGTCATATGGTACATCTAGTTCTAGATCCTTGAGGAATCTCCATACTGTTTTCCATAATGTTTGAACTAGTTTACAATCCCACCAACAGTGTAAAAGTGTTCCTATTTCTCCACATCCTCTCCAGCACCTGTTGTTTCCTGACTTTTGAATGATCGCCATTCTAACTGGTGTGAGATGGTATCTCATTGTGGTTTTGATTTGCATTTCTCTGATGGCCAATGATGATGAGCATTTTTTCATATGTCTGTTGGCTGTATGAATGTCTTCTTTTGAGAAATGTCTCATTTTTTCATTTTTTAATAACTAATAATGTTAAACATTTTTGATGTGGTTTTTGCTATCCTGATATCTGGATTAAGTCTATTAATGCGTGTTTATCTTTTTCCCCATTTCTTAAATCCATTACCCTTGTCTCCTTTCCTCTTCTCTTTTACTTAATAAATACATACCAATTTAAAAGATATTTTGTATATCACAATGATGAGGTTTCAGGAAGGAAGAGATACAAACACATAAATTCAATCCACCATCATTTCCAGAACTCCAGCTCTGGTTTTTACTCCAGAAAGTAGTTATAGATTTTAAGGTTGGAAATTAATGAGAAAGTTGTGATAAAATAGATAAATCAACAAAAATTTCATTGCCTTTGAAATTAACTTTCTGTTCTTACAAAAGTATAGACCTGGTGTGTATATTGATTGCATGCGCATTGCCAGTAAGGCGTGAGCTAAAAGTACATATATAAGCATGCGTGAAGTTTCACTTCTTGACTCATGAGAGATTTCAACATTCTCAGTCAGCACTCCTAAACCATTTAACCTCTGTGATGGTTTTAAAACGTGTTCCAAATTTCTAAAGAGGTGGTGCTAAATTTATCCTTTCTTGGGTATGAGCTAGACCCAATAATTTGTTACTAACGAAAATAATTTTTAAAAAATGATAATGTGTATCTTATAGCTTCTTTTCATAGCCAGCTAAAGGGCACTGTGATTTAGCGCTTACGATTTTACCTCAGTATCTATCATACTCGCCTCATACAGTATTTTGGAACAACGTAAAGAAATAAAGGGGGAAATAAAAGGTATACACAAACAAAATAAATCCCTCTCTTGTCTCCTTGTCTTTCTTATTTCCTCTTATCGCATTCAAAATGATATTGATTTCTTTATCTTGAGTTTTCTACCATTTAATTATTCTAACTACAATGGCAAAATCCTGTAGTTCGACATTTGACATGAAAAAGGAGAAAATAACTCAAAACTTCAAAAATTATTATGACATTTTTCTCTCAAGAAGGCTTGTGAACCAAAACAAACATATTTTTCTGCCTCTATATTAAATAATATTGAGAATAAACAAAAATAACATAGATACTTGCTATAGTTAAATAAGTTAAATATTTGCTAAGAAATACAACATTAGAAAACCTCTAAATAGCTAAGAGGGTAATTAGCTTGATCATCCAACTAGTTTCAAGAGCCCAAGTTTTCTGAGCTCACATACTATTTTGTAAACTCTTCCCAATTCTGAATTAAAGTCTAATAATATCTTCTCTTGATTTATCCCTTCTAGGCCTGACACTGCTAAGTCTCTCCTAAGGGGTTGCTCTCCCTTACTGCAGTTAGGCGTATAAGCTTAGCTTTGATCAGTAAGTGTCCTGACTATCTTTTGAGAATCAACACTTATTTTCAATATTGTCATCCTTCTAGAATAGGAATTTTAAAATATTAAAAACATAATTTAACATCCAAAGGTAAGTGATTATTTGATTTAACTCGTATCTATTTTTCCAATGAAGTTATACATCCTACATCTTTAATAAGTTGAGACACATACAGAAGAAAAGAAAGAATTCACAGAAAATAAAAACAGAACTGAGATTATTCTAAAGGTTATTTCCTGAAAATCATCTTGGTTTATCTCTAAATCAAGTGATTTAAGGCTCTAAAAAGTACATAGTTTTTTTTCTGTTATACATCTTTTAAATATGTAATGAGTAAAACTTGACATCAAGAAGAAATCCATAATTTCTGCAAGGAGTGGGCATTCTTTAGCTCTTTTTCATTTCTGTTTCATTGCAAATTAATGTCAGATTCACTTCTCAGTGCATATTCTGACAATTCTGGTAGTGCTAAGTAGAGGAGAGATACGACTTCCTAAAAATGGCACTAATAAGGTGAATAATAGAAAAAGAGTATATTAATTAAAAACATACTCTGTGTAGATTACCATTGAGTCTTTATCTATTTACTCAGGAATAGCCCCACTTTGTCATGAGCTAGAAGAGTCCATCTCTGAGCTTGTACATGTTTCTGGAACTAAATGGTTGGCCATATTTGAATGGTTCTTGAATCATTCAGTCATAATTTCTACCATATGGGAAACTTAGCATCATAAAATTTACTCTCACAGTTAACTGAGATTTCAAGGAATTCTAGTCAATTTCATAAAATTGGATTCTGTCTCAGGTTACTTTTTATCCTTTATCCTATCCACATTGTTTGAAGGCCAAGATTAGTATTAGGTTGTTGCAAAAGTAATTGCAGCATTTGCCATTACAAGTAATGGCCAAAACTGCAGTTACTTTTGCAATAACCTAATGGTTAATCCTCATAACATTTGAAGACTGCTATGAAGCTTTATCCTTCTATCCTTAGTTTTTCTACCATTACTCAAAAATAAAATATTTAGTTATTTGGTCATTATTATTTTATTTTACCTTCTACTAATTATTTCAAGTATATCCTAATTTAGGCTAAGATATTTAGTACTTTTTATTTTGAAATAGTTATAGATTAACAGGAAGTGGCAAAGATAACAGAAGATTCAAATAACTTTTACTTGGGTTTTCCCAAGGTTTACATCTCACATAATATAGTACAATATCAAAACAGGAATATTACATTGATACAGTATATGTGTGAAGTTATGTGTCATCACATGCACAAATATGCGTAAGCACTACTTTAATGAACATACAGAACTACTTCATCACCACGAAGATTTCTCTCGAACGACTGCTTTATGGTTGTGCCTACTTTCTCCCCTCCACCATCCCTAATCTCTGGCAAACACTAACATATTCTCCATCTCTTTAATTTTGTCACTTAAAAAATGCTATATATATGGAACTGTACAGTATGTGATCTTTTGAGATTGAATTCCTTCACTCAGCATAATATCTCTGATGTTCATCTAAGTAGTTTCATATATCAATAGTCTGTTCTATTTCATTGCTGAGAATGTGATTTAGTTTGTTTAATTATTAGTCTATTGAGGGACATTTTAGTTGTTTCCACATTTTGGCTACTATGAATAAAGCTGTTATGAGCATTCTTGTATAGGTTTTATGTGAACATAACTTTTTATTTCTCTGGATAATCAGTCAGGTGTGTAATTGCTGGGTCATATGTTAAGCATACACTTAATTATTTTAAAAAATTGCTACATTACTCTCCTTAGTGACTCTATTGTTTGACACTCCCACCAGCAATAGATCTAATTTCTCTTCATACTTGCCAGCATTTGGTACTGTCATTGTTTTTATTTTAGTTTATTTGATAGGTGTGTAAATGATACTTAATTTGTGATCTTAATTTGCATTTTCCTAATTGTTATGTTGAACCTGTTTTTATGGACTTATTTTCCCTTTATATTTGAAGCCTACATTTCTTTTTCAATGTTTAATTTTATATCTATATTGTGCTAGTGTATGTGTTGTATGTATGTAATAAATTATCATCAGTTGGTTTCCTGGCACAACACTATTCCATTCATTTAATTCACTTTGACTATGAAATATAGGATTTTTTCTACTTGTGTAAAAGCCATGCTTTTTATTCTGTGATTTCACTAAGGAGTGAGAACTATGAACAACTATATATAGCAAAATCATAGTTGTCAGATAATTAAGCCTCCTAACTAATCTAATGTTTTTAAAGCTTACTCAAGTCAGAAAAGCACAAAGAAGATTGATTTAGTGAAGTGGAAGTGCACAGTCTGCAAGGAAGAGACTATTCAGGTTAAAATATTTTTTTAGCAATGCCATTGACATTGTAAATTACACATAGATCTTGTAACTCCAGTGCCAATTTACTGTTTCTAGCTTCCAAGGAAGTAGTAATATCAAAGTTGCAGTTTTATATAAGATGCAAAATATTTTTCCTTTGCCATTATATTTTAAAATAAACACATAAAATTATGCATTTATCCAGAAAGATGCATTTTTACATATACAACTGACAGTCAAATTAAATATTACAGTGGTCTAAATTCTGATAACATAGCAAAATTATAGCTCTTATAATTATAAGAGTTTTTCTGCCTTGCTTTAATTTATGTACCCCAAAAATAAATCTAAACTCTGGACCTGTTTGACATACAGATTAGACATTTAAGTCAAAATTTCAAGTTTATTAAAATCCAGAACTTCACAGATAACATTCAGAGGAATAATCTTATCATGCTTGGTTTTTAGGTTTGTTTGCTTTCTTGTTTCCACTTTCATATTCTTTCCAATAGTAGTGTAATCTTAGCATGCTGTGTAGCTTAATCATCTTAGAATTGCTCTCACAGGCCTAGAGTGGCCTGTAGACATGGTAGACAATAAAGTTTCGGAGCCAGGGCTCTTAGGTTCCAATCCTGTCTCTGTCACTTACTAGTAGAAGCAATTAGGGCATGTTATTTTAGCTTTTCCTTTTCCATTTTCATTTTACAGTTTCCTCATTGTAAAATAGGAAAGCAATGGTGCATAGAACCTTTAGTAAAAATTGAGGAGTAAAAATTGAGATAACCAATATAAAGAGTTCAAAACAGTGTCTAACACTCAGTAAAATTCTCAATAAATATTACCTATTGTTATTACCATTTAAAATTTTTACAATAATTAATAATTGTAATTTGATATTAAATGAAAATAAAAAACAATACTATTTATATAAGCACCCCAAAATGAAATACTTAGATATAAATTTAACAAAGTAATTGCAAGATAAATATGAGGACAACTACCAAATCTGATGAAAATAAGATAAAAAATAACTATATCAAGAGATATTCTATGTTCATTGATAAGAAGACATGATAATGTCAACATTTCAGTTGTTCCCAACTTTATCTAGAGACTCAATGCAACCCCAAACAAAGTTCCACAAGTTATTTTGTGAATATTTACAAACAATTCTAAAATGTATAAAGAGAGGTAAACGGCCAAGAATAGCCAACACAATTTTTTAAAAAATTATTATTATTATACTTTAAGTTCTAGGGTACATGTGCATAACGTGCAGGTTTGTTACATATGTATACTTGTGCCATGTTGGTGTGCTGCACCCATCAACTCGTCAGTACCCATCAACTGGTCATTTACATCAGGTATAACTCTCAGTGCAATCCCTCCCCCCTCCCCCCCCCATGATAGGCCCTAGTGTGTGATGTTCCCTTTCCCGAGTCCAAGTGATCTCATTGTTCAGTTCCCATCTATGAGTGAGAACATGCAGTGTTTGGTTTTCTGTTCTTGCAATAGTTTGATGAGAATGATGGTTTCCAGCTGCATCCATGTCCCTACAAAGGACACAAACTCATCCTTTTTTATGGCTGCATAGTATTCCATGGTGTGTATGTGCCACATTTCTTAATCCAGTCTGTCACTGATGGACATTTGGGTTGATTCCAAGTCTTTGCTATTGTGAATAGTGCCGCAATAAACATACAGCCAACACAATTTTGAAAGAGAAGAACAAAATTGGAGAACTGACAGTACTCGACTTTAAGACTTACCGTAAAGCACAGTAAACAAGACGGAGTGGTACTGACGCATAGAAAAGTATGTCAACAAAACAGAATAAAAAGCCCAGTGATAGAATCACACAAATATAGTCAACTGATCTTCAGTAAGGAAACAAAGCCATGCCACAGAGAAAATATAGTGTTTTCTATAAAACTAATAGAAATAAACACAGAGGAAATGCTTT
Organism: Theropithecus gelada; assembly: GCF_003255815.1. Taxonomy (NCBI): domain Eukaryota; kingdom Metazoa; phylum Chordata; class Mammalia; order Primates; family Cercopithecidae; genus Theropithecus; species Theropithecus gelada. Next base: position 104,383,299 of record NC_037681.1, read on the forward strand.
CTGAAATTGGACTGGGCAAAAACATCTTGAGTCAGAATTCAAAAGCATAGGAAACAAAAGCAAAAACAGACAAATGGGGTTACATTAAACTAAAAAGTTTCTGAACAGCAGAATGATCAATAAAGTGAAGAGAACACCTACAGAATGGGAGAAAGTATTTAAAATCTGTGAATCAGATAAAGGGTTAAATTCTAAAACATAAAAGGTACTCGAACCACTCAATAGCAAAAAGAAAACCAAATAATGTAATTTAAAAATGGGCAAAAGGCCTACATAGCCGTTTCTTAAAAGAAGACATGCAAATATCCAACAGACATATGAAAATTGTTCAACATCAATAATCATAAGAAAAATGCAAATCAAAACCACCATAAGATATCACCTCATCCAAATTATACTGGCTATAAACAAAATAATAATAATTAAATAAAAAACTGCTGGTAAGGATGCAGAGAAAAACAAACTCTTATCCAGCACTGGTGGGAATGTAAATCAGTGCCACCTTTACAGAAAATAGTATGGAGAATGTTCAAAAAATTAAAAATATGTACCATATGATCCAGCAATTCTATTACCAGGTATATATCTAACTTCAAAAAATTAAAAATACGTACCATATGATCCAGCAATTCTATTACCAGGTATATATCTAACTTCAAAAATTTAAAAATACGCACCATATGATCCAGCAATTCTATTACCAGGTATATGTCTAAAAGAAATGAATGAAATCAATACATCTAAGAGACATCTGTACTCCCATGTTTATTGTAGCATTATTCACAATAGACAAGATATAGAATTAACCTAAATGCCCATCTACAGATGAATTAATAAAGAAAATGTTTTATATATATATATGTGTGTGTGTGTGTGTGTGCATGTGTATGTGTGTGTGCATGTGTATGTGTGTGTGTATATACACACATATATAACATCTATGACATGTATATAAGCGGTTGACTATAACACAGTCAACCCCTTATTCCACTAAATATAACATACATATAGGACACTATATTACTCCACTATATGTATATTTTTAGTGGAATAATATTCAATAATATTCAGTCACAAAACGAAATGAAATCCTGACATTTGCAGTAACATGGATGAACCTGGAGGACATTCTGTTAAGTGAAATAAATCAGGCACAGAAAGGAAAATATTTCATGATCTCACTCATATTTGGAATATAAATAATTGATTTTATAGAAGCATAGAAATATAAAATACAATAATAGTTACCAGAGAGTGAGAAGGATAAAAGGAAGTAGGGAATAGGGAGAGCGTGATCAGTGGGTACAGTTACAGTTAGACAAGAAAAATAGGTTTTGGTTTTCTATTACACAGTAGAGCGACTATATCAAATAATAATATAACATATATTTCAAGATAGCTAGAAGAGAAGATTTTGAATTTTGTCACTACAGAGAAATGATAAATATTTAAAGTGATGAATATGGTAATTACCCTGATTTGATTATACTATGTATACATGCATTGAGACATCACATTTACTCCCATATGTAAAGATACTGTAATCAAGTATCTTTATTTATAATTACCAAAACTTAGAAGCAACCAAGATGTCCTTCAGTATATAAACTAATAAATAAACTGTGGTACATCCAGACATTGGAATAGTATTCAGTGCTAAAAATTAATCAGCTATCAAGCCATGTAAACACATGGGGGAAACTGAAATGTATATTACTAAGTGAAAGAAGGTAATCAGAAAAGGCCACATTCTGTATGATTCCAACTATATGACAATCCTGAAAAGGGTGTAGAGTTAGTAAAAAGATCAGTGGTTGTCAGACACTGTGGGGTCCAGGAATGGTGAATGGGTGGAGTGGAGAGGATTTTTATGGCTGCGAAACTATTCCGTGTGATACGGTAAGAGTGGATCCATGCCATTATACATTTATCAATGCCCGTAGAATGCGTAACACCAACAGCTAAACTTCATGTAAATTATGGACTTGGATGATGATGATGTGTCAATGTAGGTTTATTCATTGTAAGAAAACACACGACTGCTATGGAATGTTGACAGTGGTGGAGGTTGTGCAGGTGTGTGTGGTATGTAGAAACTCTGTATTTTACTTTCAGTTTTTATGTGCTGCTAGAGCTGCCCTAAAAAGTAAGGCAAGACTGAAACTGAGCAAAAGAAAAAAAGCAACGTTTAAAAATAATTATGTAATATACCATTTTATACATATAATCACATGAAAACTTTACAATGTTTTTGACTAGGGTCTGATGAAGAGTCAGGATGCTGACTTACGCTTCTTTTAACTAAGCCTTACTTTTTCATTCATGTGACCCCCAATTTTGGTCAGTCTTTTCCAGGGAGCAGATTTTATAGTTTCTTTCTTGATACCTTTTCAGTTCAGAATCATTTATGACATTGTTCACCTTACATGTTCGTTATTGCTATGTATACTTTAGTGGGGGTTGGGAGGACAAAGGAGAATCTCTTGTTATTTCATTGTTCCATTTGAAAAACCTCTTCCCTAATTCCTTTGATTTGATTGCAACTGCATCATTTTAATACATTTATTTAATTTTAAAAGCAAAGCTGTTTTCATTTTACATCAATACTTTATAACTTTATTTTTTCCAACTTTTAAATTTAGTTTAAACTTTTTTTTGAGTTTTGAAAAATGTATATAGTTGGTGACTACTACTACCATCAAAATCTAGAGCAGTTCCATCACTTCCAGAAATTTTTCATCATAATATCCTCTTGTGATCATACTCTCCCCATAAGCTAAACACCTACAAAACACCTATCTTTTCCCAATTCCTGTAGTTTTCTCTTTTGAATAGAATTCCAAAATATACAGCCTTTGAATCTACCTTCTTTTGTTTACATTAATGCATTTAGGATCCGGCCACATTGTGTGTTTCTTGTATCAATGTTATGTTCTTTTTTATTTTTAATAGAATTTCAGTGTTTTGGTGTATCACAGTTTGTTTATTCATTCTCCAGTTGAAGGATAGCTGAGTTTCCTTCCTTATGTTTATAAATTAAGCTGCTTTGAGCATTTGTGTACAGATTTTTGTATAAATAAAGAATTTCCTTTTATTTTGGTAAATATCTATGACTGTTCATATGGTAAATGTATTACTAACTGCCAAACTGTTTTCCTAAGAGGCTGTGCCATTTTGCGTTCCCACTTGCAAAGCGTGCGAGTTCCGGCTGTTCAACATTCTAATCAGCATTTGGTATTACCAGGTTTTAATTTTGTCAATCCCAGTAAGTGTGTTTGGGTATTTTCTTCCAGTTTATGGTTTCTAATTCTATAAATCATGTTTTTCACGGAGCAAAATATTTTAATTTTGATGAGGTCCAATTTTTTTTTTTTTTTACATTTCATGTTTTCAATATCATATCTAAGAATACTCAGCCTAACCCAGTCATAGATTTTTTTTAATACAAAAGATTTTACATTTAAATTTATATATATGATCCATTTTAGTTTTTTTAACAGGTAAGGGGTTGATTTTTTTTTTCTTTCATATAATCAACCAATTTTCCCAGGAGTATGTTTTCAAAAGTATATGATTTCTCCATTTAATTGCTTTTGTATGTTTGTCAAGAAACATATTTTTGACTATATTTTAGAAGGTTTGTTTCTGGGCTACCTATTCTTTTTTTTTTTTTTTTTTTGAGGCGGAGTCTGACTCTGTAGCCCAGGCTGGAGTGCTGTGGCACCATCTCAGCTCACTGTAAGCTCCGCCTCCTGGGTTCACGCCATTCTCCTGCCTCAGCCTTATGAGTAACTGGGACTACAGGGGCCCACCTCCAAGCCCGGCTAATTTTTTTTTTGTATTCTTAGTAGAGACGAGATTTCACCATGTTAGCCAGGATGGTCTCGATCTCCTGACCTCGTGATCCGCCTGCCTTGGCCACCCAAAGTGCTGGGATTACAGGCACGAGCTACCACGCCGGCCTGGGCTACCTATTCTTTACCGTTCATCAATGTGTCTATACTTCCACCAACACTATACTGTCTAGAGTACTTTATATTAACTATTTAAATCTAGTGGGTTAACACTTGTAAAATTGTTCTTTTTCTAATTTTTTGTGTTAATTTTAGTTTAGTTTTTTTTTTTTTTCCCCTCTTTTAAGTGTTAGAATCAGCTTGTCAATAACTACACAAAATGCTTTTGGGATTTTGTTTTGAATAACATTACATCTATAAATTGATTGGAGGAGGACTGATATTTTAAGAATATCATCTTCTCAACAATGAACATGGTATATCTCTCCATTTATTTATGCTTTCTTTAATCTTTTTCATTAGTGTTTTGAGTTTCCATCATACAGGCCCAGCACATATTTTGTTAGATGAATATGTAAGCATAGTTTTACTTGGGAATGCTATTAAATCATATATAAAAACTGCATAACTTTGATTTCTAGTTGTACCCCCTTACTAGCATATTGCAATATAGTTGAATATTTTTTGTTGGTATTAACTTTGTATTCTCTAACCTTCCTAAACTTACTTATTACTTCTGTTAACATCGCAATTGTGAAATTCATCACAATTTCTGGATAGTCAGTCATGTCATATATGAATAAAGATTGTTTCATGTCTTCCTTTCAAATCTGTATGACTTCTTTTTTCTGCGTTATTTTTACATGCTAGCAATTCCCATATGGCGTTGCAGAAGAGCAGTGAGGGTATATCCATGCCTTGTTCTAAACTTTAGGGGAAAATAATGTAGTCTTTCACTAAGAAGGATGAAAGTGGTAAGATTTTTATAAATGAATTTTATCAAATTAAAGAATTTCTCTTAATAACCTAGATAACTTAGATTTCCCTGATAACCAAGTCTTGCATTGCTGGAATAAACACTTGGTAACAATTTGTTCTTATTTTTACATATTGGTAGATTTTATTAATAATATTTTATTGATAGTTTCTGTGTATATGTTCATGAGAGATATTGGCTTGCAGTTTTGTCTTCTGGCAAAGTATTAGGTTGGTTTTAGTATGAGAATAATTCTGGTCTTGTAAAATAAGTTGAAACTGTGATGTCCTTTTTTATTTTCTGGAAAAATGATGCTTAAAGCCTGTAATTTTATCTTAAATATTTAGTAGAATTTCCCAGTGAAATCATCTTGGTTTGGAGTTTTCTTTATTGAGTAGTGTTATCTATGAATTCAAATTATTTTATAGAAATAGAAATATTTAGGTTATTTATATCTTTGAGTGAGTTTTGTTACTTTGCATCATTTTAGGAATTGGTTCATTTCAGTAAGTCATTGAAATTATGGGCATATGTTGCGGTCATCATATTTCTTTAATATTAATTTAATATATGCAAATCTTTTGGTGATATCCCATATTTTATTCCTGATATTAGTAATGTTTATGTTCTTTTAATATTACTGAAACATTCATCTAATGTTTAAACAATGTTATTAATATTTTTAAGCAATTAAATTTTGATTAGTTTGGTTCTTCTCTATTCTTTTTTAGTTTTTAATTTTAATAATAAATTTTGCTTTTATTATTGTTATTTCCTTTTTTCTGCTTATTTTGGGTGTACTCATTTTTTCTAGTTTCTCACTTTTGAAGCTTAGGCTTTTTATTTAAGACCTTCATTATTTTATATTACTGGCATTTGCTGTAACAAAATTTAGATCAATAGCTTTTAGCTCTGTACCCAAAATACGTTGTATTTTGATTTTCATTCAATTAAAAATGTTCCTAATATTTCTTAAGACTTCCTCTTTGGCAAATGATTTATCTGAAGTTTTTTAGTATTTCCAAATATTTGGGAATTTTCTAGGTTTTTAAATAGTATTAGTCCCTAATTTAATTGCTAAAATTAGAGAATATTCTTGCATTATTTCAATTATAATTCTGAATGTTTTATGTTTGCTCAAAATGTGATCTATCTTGGTGAGTGTTCCATGTACACTTGAGAATAATGTGTATTCTCTTGTTGGGTTCAGTGTTGTATAAATGTCAGCTTTATGAACTTGGTTAATAGTTTTTGTTCCAATCTTCATATACTTGTTGATTTAATGTCTCCTTGTTATATCAATAGCTAAAAGAAAAGTGTTAAAATTTCCAAGTAAAATTGTGGATTTGTCTGTTTCTCCTTGCAATTCTCTCAGTTTTGCCTAATGTATTTTTTAGCTTTGTGGTTCGGTGTATACACATGTAGGATGAGTTTTTAGTGTATTGGCAGTTTATATTTATTATTACAAAATACTACATTCTGTCCTGAATACTTTCCTTGTTATGAAACTACTCTCTGTGATATAAATAAAATGAATTTTTTAAAAATTAGTGATTGCATGTTATATTTTTCCATCCTTTTACTAATTTTCTATATCATGTTATTTAAAATGAGTTTTATATAAGGTAATAAAGAGGTTTATCTTGCTTTTTTAATTCGTGTGTTTAGATAATTTACACTGAATATAGTTATAATATGGTGAGATTTAAGTCTATCAATTATTTTCCTTTCTTTTTTTTGCTTTTTCTTACTCTATTTTCAATTTCCTACCTCCCTGAGGATTATTTGAACATATTTTAGCACCCAATTTTATTTATTGGATTTTAGTTTTTTAATATAACTTTTTAGTTGCCTTAACTTTTGACATCCTGTTTAAACTATTTTACCAGCTCAAGTAAAACATCGAAGCTTTACAACTACAGGATGTAGATTTCCTGATCCTCTGTTTTATGTTTGAGTTTCATACATATTGCATCTATATTACAAGATAATGTTGAAATATTGGCATACATATTTTAAATGATTTTTGTGGAAAATAGTCATTTATCTTATTTATCTAGGTAATTAGTTTCTATTTCTCTGCTGCTAACTTTTATTTTTCCTTTCATTTTAACAGTGTTTATTTTCATCTTTTGGAGGATGATAATGACTTTTTAAAAATCTTTGCTTAATAATTCCAATATATGGGTCATCTTTGGGTTGGCAATTATTAATTGTCTGCTCTGTTATGAACTGGTCAGATTTCCTAGTTGTAATCTTTGTATTATATACTGGATAATTTGAAATGATCATAGTAACATTAAAATTAAATTAACATAATGTTTTGAAATTCTGATTCTGTTAAAATTCTCTGTAGAATTGTTAATTTCTTTTTCTTTGTTTTACCAAAAAAAAAAAAAAAAAAAGTCAAGTTAACTTCATGCTGTAAATTGTTATCTATTGTAGGTGATGGATTAAAATGTCAGATCAGTTTGAAATCCTTTTTTATGATCTTTGAGTCCCTCCTATTTTCCAGTTCAGGTTCATTCTTAAACTTGGATATGTTGTTTATGTTGTAATTTAATTATCAAATATTTTAATGGAATATTTTGAGTGTATACTACACATTCAGTGCTTAGAGGAATGGTATTGGTCCATACACAGAGTTAGGAGATTGACATCTTTAGCAATTTTCTCTCTGCCCCCAGAGACCTTTTCCTGGTTTCTTTCAGTAGTGTGATAGGGTTCTTTTAGAATGTTAGCTTCACACACAACTGTACAATGGTTGGCATTGGGCTAATGTGGCTACAGAAAAATAAATGGAGAATAAAGATCAGGATTCTCTTCACTCAACAGGTTTTTTTTTTTTTTTTTTTTGTCCTATTCACCCATTGAAATAGGTTCTTTTAGAGTTCTTGGTGCCCTGCTCCCTACTCCCATGACAGTAGGGATTTAGTGTTTTGTGCAATGGGGGCAAGAACGTGGTAATAACATAGAAAAGAGAAAACAGCAAATAGGTGATCACTCTATTTACATTTTTGGGCTCACAGATTTTCCTTTGCCAGTTCTCAGGCCAGAAAAGTAGACTATTCTTAGATTTTAATGCCTATGTCTGTTATACAATTCCCTGATTCTACCCACTCGAGTCAAGTCTTAGGTAAAAGGAGGAGGAAAGGAAAAATCTCATCATCACTACATGGGTATTTCTTCAAGTTTTGACTTTCTTCACTCATCAATCACTTGTTATAATTTATTTTTCAGAGTCCTTTGGGAGTTTATACTTGTAATCTGTTGGCAGATTTTAACTGGAGTCAGTCAGAAAGAAAACTTGAAGTGGAATGACTCCATCTTGGCTTGTACTAAAATCCTTACTAACTTGCTGTTTTTTAAATATTTATTTTATATAGTTTAACTTTATAGAGATCCAACTAATATACAAATAACTTCATATATTTAATGTGTAAAATGTGATGATTTTGTACTAATGCCTACAGCTGTGATACCATCACCACAATTAATGTAATAAACATACTCTTCACATCAAGACATTTTCTTGTGTCTCTTTGCTTTTATATTTTTTTGTGTGCTAGGAAAACATAACATAGATTTACCTTCTTAAAATTTTAAATGCACAATGCTTTACTGTTAAATATAGGCACTATATATGTAGCAGACCTCTGAATTTATTTTACTTGTATAACTGTTAGTATACCCAGCGAAAATCCCCATTTCCCCTCACCCTATGTCATGACAATCACAATTCTATTTTCTGCTTCTATAATTCTACTTTAGATACTTTCATATATGTGGAATCATGCACTATTTGTTCCTCTGTGATTAACTTACTTCACATAGCATAATGTCTTCCTTCTTTTTTTAAGGCTGATAATAGTTCATTTTATATACATCTACATATATATGTTTATATATAGTCTTTCTTTTTTTAAGGCTGAATAATAGTTCTCTCTATATATAGAACTATAGACATTGTAGTCATGTTATGCTTAGGACTTAAGGCACCCATGATTCAGAGTCTATAGCTAAGTTATTTAACTCAGGTGGTTTCTAAAGCAAATGTATAAATTAAAATTGCTGGACATTGAACAGCTTTGATCTATTTTGTAAGCTTAAGTTAATGACTGAATCCATTTAAAAATATATCTGCCAATAATACACACACGCACACACACTACATTTTAAAGATCCATTTGTCTGTTGTTGGGCTGTTTCCATACCTTGGCTATTATGAATAATGCTAATGCTACAATAAACATAGGAGTGCAGACATTGTTTCAAGATCCTAATTGAATTGTTTCAATTCTTTTGGATGTACACCCATCAGTGAAAATGCTAGGTATATGGTGGTTTTATTTTTAAATTTTAAAGAAAAATATATAACATATTATATATATTTATTATATATAATTATATATCATAAATCACTATCGTGTAATATATATTTATTATTTATTAGTAAATATAATATATTTATTATTTATTAACAAATATATTTATTATTTATTTTTAATGTAATTATAAAATAAAAATATATATTACATAAGTAATATATATCAGTTTTATCAAGTGCAAGGTTTCATCTCATGGTTCAGATTTGCATTTTCTGATAATTATTTTTTATATATTTTCTTTATTCAAGGCAAATGACCTTTTTATTTTACAAACAACAACAAATATCCCACAAGCAAACAAACATACATTTATATATAGATACACATTTTATTTTCTTCTGATTTAAAGGATTGGTGTTAGTCTTGGAAAACTGCAGCACCATCAATAAGAGGAAAGGAAATACTTTATAATATTGGATGATGATTTATTTTATTTCAAAGACAATTCTATTTCTACTTCCTATGTAATTTAGTACTTGAATTCTTAAATCAAATTTTCAGGATTCATGACTTTCCAATGTGAGTAAAGAAATAAAAAATATTAAAGTTAAGGTGAACTGTGCTAGTAGAAATATAATTAACAGAGAATTGTGTAATAATTCTGCCTTCTACTTTCCTTTTTCATTTTATTGTGTTCTCTGAGATTCACATTTCTTTCAATGTGATAGTCCTTTTAGTTTTGCACTTATTAGAGCTCCCTTTATTAATAGAATATATATAAATATACACACATATACATATATATAATATTTTTCTCTGACATGTATGTCTAGAATATTTTATCAATAATGTTTTGTGTCAAAAATAATGAATCGAAATGGAAAATTATTTTTCCAATATAGATACAAATTGCTATGGTGGCTAGAGTGATAGCTAAATGTATTTCATATGGACAAAGTATTTTATAATTTGTAAAATAAATTCCAGAAAGATATTTGTTGGTTGTTGAATATGTGAAGATACTATTTAGCCCTAAATTTGACAATCTCCTATTTCTTCCCTTCTCCTTAATATTGTCAAGGGAAATTCAAGAAAACACATGTTATTTGCCCCTAACATACACTAGAACTTAGAGGAGTTCAGCTGCATTGCAAGGTAACTTCCCTTTGCATGCCCTAGGCAACTTTGCTGACCAGATTCAGATTTTACCTATATTCTTAGAGGGATAGTCAAATCAGAGAACTACCTCAAGTAAAGAGCTGAATAATGTGCAAGTAAGAGTTGACTTAAATGCCTGAAAAAAAAGATTTCTAAGGCTATAGTTGTGAGAAGTGACTCACTGTGCAGTTGGGAGAGGATGAGGAAGAATAGGACTATGGTCAAAGGTACCTTGATGTCTGCAGCACTGAACACTTTATCTACCATAGCTGATCACCCTATGAAATATCTTTGTATTTGACCAATCCAAATAAACCCTCTACTTAGAGTGAATGGAGTGGGGAGGAAGTGGGATGTCAAGAAAGGGTTTTTTCTTTAAATAAGAAAAAGAAATAGACAAAAATGAACATGTACATACATGCTCATACTCGCTCCAAGGAAGAAACATAACTACGATATGAAAGTACAAAGAAAGGTTGTCCAATTATAAAACAAGTTAAAAATGGTAACATTTTGAGCAACTTATTAAGTTTAAGTCAGAAATTTTGTTTGTTTACTTTCCTGTTTAGTTTATTATTTTTTTCTACTTCCTATAAGAAACATAATAACCTTCTTCAATGAAGAATAATGATATATTTTTTCATAAGTAAAACTTAAGAAAGAAGCTAATGAATGTGTCATTATGTACAATGTTCATTTCAGTTAGTATTGTTTATTTACTTATTTTCCATGAACACCTACATAATTATTATTTCAAAAATAATTTAATTTCAAATCTCGATTCAAAATTCCGTGTTTTTTTTTTCCAAAAACGTCATTAAAACACTTGAAAGGTGCCTCTGCTTTTCTAAAATACCATGTTAATAAAAATTGCTTTTCAATGTTAATCTTATTAAAATATCTCAGATTCATAGATCTTTCAATGATATACACACATACCTATGTGTATATATGTATGTGTGTGTGTGCATGTATGTGTGTATGTGTGGGTGTATTATTTTCCCAGAGAGAGATATATATATGTGTATATATAATCTATAGATTGATAGATAGATAGATAGATAGATAGATAGATAGATAGATAGACAGACATAGCTGGGGAAATAATACATCTTTTTTAAAATTTTACCTAATTTGTCTTAAGATTTTTTTTTTTTTTTTTAAATAGCATGCCATTCTCTGTCTCTTTTTTTGTCAGTTGAGATTAGTTGATATTTCCAATCTTCGAAATCAGGCAAAGAAAACAGAAAATTTCCATGCATGGAAAATTTCCATGCATATCTGACTCATGTATATTATTGAATAAAACAATCCTTATTGCCAGGGACAGTGAGTCATCTGTAATCCCACCACTTTGGGAGGCCGAGGTGGGTGGATTACTCCAGCCCGGGAGTTGGAGACCAGCCTGGGCAACATGGCAAAACCCTGACTCTACTAAAAATCTAAAAATTAGTTGGTCATGGTGGTGCACACCTCTTGTCCCAGCTACTCAGGAGGCTGAGGGGGGAGGGTTGCTTGAGTACGGGAGGAGGAGGCTGCAGTGAGCTGTGATCGTGCCACCACACTCCAGTCTGGGCGACAGAGCAAGATCGCATCTCCCAAACAAAACAAAACAAAACAAAACAAAACAGGACAAAACACACAATAATTACCTTATTTTTGATATAGCTTCTTATGAAATCTGAAAATATTCTAATCTCATATACAATTGCTACTCCCAGATTCATATACACATCAGAAACTTGAGATACAAGATTAACTATATATATAGTAAATTTCGTTTCTTCACTTACTACATTGATTTTCCACATCAAAAGTCTCTAAAATTAGAAAAGACACTGAATGTGAACCCCCGAACGCCTCATTTAAAAACAATTTAATTGCTATAATTATCATAAATCACTCTAATAGGGTAATTTTCTTTCAGTTATGACACCATCACATTTGAGTTCATTGGAGCTTTTCTAAATAAAACATAATCTTTCATTCTGAGATGATGTCATGTGCTCTTCCGTATTTTCACTCAACTACGTGTCAGCTCATAACTCCGAATGAATAAAATACTTGATAAAATTTTGCTGATGAGGTTCATAGTTAGCCATCAAAATAACCTGCAGTATATTTCTAAAAATTTATATTATTCCACTATGAATATTTAGACAGTGTAGCCATTTTATGCTGAGGACTTAAGGAACCCATGATCCAGTCTAAGTTATTTAACTCAAATGGTTTCTGGAGCATATGTATAAATTAAAATTGCGGGAGATCAAATGGCTTGGTTATATTTTGTAAGCCTAAGTTAACCACTGAATCCATTTAAAAATATATCTGCCAATATTTTAAGCCCTATCACAAGAGCTATTGTAAAGATATATGCTTATTTCTATTAAACTCAAAAAGGAAGACTTAACTGAAGGGCCATAATCTAATTAAACTAATATTACATAGAACAAAATACACAGTGAATATAAAGCCACTTTTCCTTGCTATATTGTAAATGGAAAATTAAATTTTCTGAGTTGTTAGTAGGGAGCCAGGTATTTTTACTCGATTCAAAGATCTAATAACTTTACTACATTCAGGGACTTGTCACTTCCTGTATGACTATCTTCCTCAATCAGTAATCTCTGATTGAGATTGAGAAAAGCTTTTCCCTATTTAAGAAAAGCTTCTGGAAGCTTAGTCATCTTATTCATACTTTAGGTTACTTATCAATGAATTTGAAACTAAGGCAATTCTAGAATAATGAACATGAGACAGAATAAAATAAACCCACGAGTGCCAGCTTAGAAAATATGAACTGATTTTGTAACAATGAGATCAAATCAAGACAAAGTATCAGCATATTCCCATACTAGCTCAGAAAGAGGCATATTTACAAAAATAATGCAACCCCCTATTTCTCTCATTAGCAAGAACAACCTAGAATTCTCCTTATTACTGCAAATTGTATAATTCATATAAACCTGATATGGTTTGGCTGGTCCGCACCCAAATCTCATCTTGAATTCCCATGTGTTGTGCGAGGGAGGTGGTGGGAGGTGGTTGCATTATGGGGGAAGGTCTTTCCTGTGCTGTTCTCGTGATGGTGGATAAGTCTCACCAGATGTGATGGTTTTAGAAACAGTAGTTTCCCTACACAAGCTCTCTTTCCCTGCCACTATCCAGGTAAGATATAATTTGTTCCTCCTTGCCTTCTGCCATGATTGTGAGGCTTTGCCAGCCACATGGAACTCTGAGTTCTCCATTAAACCTCTTTCCTTGTAAGTTGCCCAGTCTCACTCCTTATCAGCAGTGTGAAAACAGAATTAGTATCATTTCCCATTCTACCTCTCCACTTAATTATTTTATGGTTTGTTACATTGTCCTTACCACAGCTCTTTGCAAACTTTAAGTTTCCTGTAAGATTCTAAACCTTAAATGAAAGAAAACAAGAATAAAATTTGGGAACTGTAACAATATCATCCACTTTACTGTTTCAGTATTTTGAATTTGAATCTGAACGTAATTCCAAAAGAGTCCTGGTTCTTAAGCCAGTTCTTAAATATTCACAAGTGGCTATCCTCACATGAAGATGATTTAAATGTCCCAATGTCCTCTGAGAGCAATGCAAAATATCCCTGAATTTGAAAGTCATCATGAGTATAATGCTTAAGAGTGTGGGATAATGATTGAGACGGACTCAGCTCAAATTATAGCTAAATCACTCAATGATTTTGTTAAATTGGCCACATAATATTCTCGTGGAACTTTGGTTTTCCATTTATATATTACCATGTTAATAATAATAACAGTAACATTATAAACTTGTATACAGCAAATGATAGAAAATTTATGAAATTACCGACCATACATGTAATCATTTAAAGTCATCATAAATAGTAGTAGTAAAAAAAAAAAAAATCAAAATTGAGCACCGAAGGAGGCCGTGCAAGGAAAAACTTTGCTTAATCAAGTAAAAGGAGTTCAATGTCTCTTGTTTTACTTTACCCTAGCATTTATGTAATTTTAATTACCTCTGCTCTTCTCATAGAAAAATCCTCCAAATGCAATCAGTTTGACTGCATCTTCTTTGCCCAGTGAATCCAACTTGGAACTAATACTGTTAAGTTCCAATTCTATTTCTGGAAAGTGTTTCTCTTCCTCAACCAACAGCTATGGTTATCCCGAATCCCGCATTTTGCAGAATTGCTAAACTATTTTTGTCTCTCAACGTAAAGTGTTAGTACATATTTGTAGTATTTTTCTCATTCTCATTCTTTATATCCAGTCAACTAGAATCTTTCTTTTCTAATTCAGTAGGTCTAATTCTTGTGCATCTCTTATCAGTATTTAACTTGTATTTCTATTCCTTTAATGTCACATCTGTATTATTGGACCATCTTAGAGTAGTGTTGATGTTCCCATGCTCTCACCTAGTCTAGTCCATGATCATCAGTTCCAAAAGTTTTTCTAAAATGTAAATTTAATTATACTGTTTTAAAATTTTTACTTTATGTTACACTGTAAACACTTGCAGATATATTTTAATTGTCTTTAGTTTTGCTTTTACTATTATTTCTACTAATTCAATTCAAGCCCATTTAAACAGGTAAAATGTAGAAGTAAACGCTACAGAAAAGTTCTGTCTGGGCACCGTGGTTCACACCTGTGAATCCCAGCACGTTGGGAGGCTAAGGTGGAAGGACTGCTTAAGGCCAGGAGTTTAATACCAACCTGAGTAACCCAGTGAGACTCCTTCTCTCCAAAAAAAAGGGGGAAAAAATTAGCTGGGCATGGTAGCACACACCTGTATATAGTCCCAGCTATTCTGGAGGCTAAGGTGGGAGGATCGCTTGAACCTAGGGTTTGAGGCTACTGTGACCCATGATTATGCCACTGCAATCCAGCCTGCCCAGCAAGACCTTGTCTCTAAATAAATAAATACATAGAAAAGAAAAGAAAAAAACCAGAAAAGAACATTTTTCCCTCATAATTGATTCCTAGTTAAACTCCTTAGAGGTAATTCCTTTTAAGAGTTTTACATGAATACTTTTAAGGATATTTGAAACACAAACACACGCATTCACAAACACACACATACAGTTAGCATAGGTATGTGTATGCGGATATGCACATGAGGTTATTGTAAAGGTAAGATTTTCAAATCAGACTGTTAGAATCAGAGATCTTACTCAGTGTAAAGCTTTCCAAATAATTTAAATACTACCAGTAATCCTAAAACACAGTTGAAGAGTAGGGAAGCTTGGACTGCCAAGGTTGCTCCCAGGTTGGGTTCCTATGTCAAATTTATGAGATCTATCCAAGATATAATACAAGTGGGCACATCCCTTACCCAAAAGAAAACTGTTTTAGTTTTGAAACATCACCATTGTAAAGTAGCAGTTATATAACATGTTAAATTTTTCCATGATATTACACAATACATACTATTTTCCCATTGTATTTTTATTTTATTTTATTTTATTTTATTTATTTATTTATTTTGAGATGGAGTCTCGCTCTGTCTCCCAGGCTGGAGTGCAGTGGCACAATCATGGCTCACTGAAACCTCTGCCTCCCAGGTTCAAATGATTCTCCTACCTCAGCCTCCTGAGTAGTTGGGGTTATAGGCACACACCACCACAACCAGCTAATTTTTGTATTTTTAGTAGTGATAGGGTTTCACCATGTTGGACAGGCTGGTCTTGAACTCCTGACCTCGTGATCTGCAGGCCTTGGCCTCCCAAAGTGCTGGGATTACAGGCGTGAGCCCCTGTGGCCGGCCTTAATTTTTATTAGTATTACTATCTGTAAGTTTTATTTATTTCTATGTCATTTTATTTTATTTAATTTATTTATTTTTTGGAGACAGAGTCTCTATTACCCAGGCTGGAGTGCAGTGGCACTATCCTGGCTCACTGCAACCTCTGCCTCCCGGGTTCAAGTGATTCTCCTGCCTCAGCCTCCCGAGTAACTGGGATTACAAGCGTGTGCCACCACACCCAGCTAATTTTGTGTATTTAGTAGAGATGGGGTTTCACCATGTTAGCCAGGCTGATCTCGAACTCCCAATGTCAGGTGATCTGCTCGCCTCAGTCTCCCAAAGTGCTGGATTATAGGAGTGAGCCACTCTGCCCGGCCAAGTTTTATTTTTATATATCTTATGTGTAATGGTTTCCCACTATTCTTTTCTTTAAAGATGTACTCTAATTTATGTTTCTTATCCTATATTGATTGATAGTTTAGCTGTATTTTAATACTTTAAGGCTACCTAAATTTTTACATAGTTTTATAATTTGTACACATATATCGAAAGAAAGATTTTTAAGGGGGTTGTAGATTTTAATTTTGACAGACATGGTAAAATTCAACTCAAACCAGATATTTCAACTTAAACTCTCATTAATTGAAGACAGTACATATTTCACTTCAACAGTTGACATTATTACACTTTTTAATCGTAGTCAATTTTATGACTGAAAAGTGCCATGTCACAATTCCTGTCTTATTCATCCAACAAACACTTTTGGAGTGCTTACAATTTGCATGGCACCATTCTGGCAGTTAAACTATAATGAATAAAACACGAAAGTTCTTATGGAGCTTCTGGGAGCAGAAAGTCAATTTTAAAAACAATAAAATAGAATGGGGAACTAGTGATGAGTTCCAGATAAATGCTCTAAAAAAGCCAAAGCAATTTAAATGGATAAAAGGATGGGGCATTCTACCAGCAATCGCATCAAGGGAATCCTCTCTGAGCAGTTACTATTTACAAAAAAAAAAAAAAAACTTAAAAATTTTGATTTTAAGATATATTTAAATGACCATCCAGAATTTACAATTATTAGTTACACTTAAGATTTAGTACATTTCAATATTTTTATTTGTGTTTGATTTTCTATGAAATGTTGGTAACATTGATTATCATCCTATTTAATTGCATATTTTATTATACATTTTAATAATTGGTCTTTTATCAGAGGTAAGTAATATATAAGGACTTTATATTCCAAGGTTTTATCTCATCTCTCATAAATTCTATCACAAGTATTATACAAAAATTACATAAAACTTCTAACTCTATGCTTTTGTCAATTTCTCTCCATAGAGAATACTCATACCTATCTGGTAAAACACAGCTCATTCATCTCCTCAGCTGTGGAAGTATTCTTAACTTCCCAAGAAAGAGATGGCTCCCTTCCTCCCTCATGTCTCCCAGTATCTTATTTTTATCTCAATTATGGTAATCATCATCCTGTATTGTAAGCATGCACTCATTTTTGACATAAACACTCGATTATGGCCTCTTACCCATTTGCTTCTCAGGATTTATCACAATGTATGACCTTTAGTAGGTTTCAATGAATATGTCTAAAAATAATAGATAAGTGGTTGAATAAATGCAGCATTCAGCTCTGTAAGACAGAGTCAATAGTTAAAATATTCATTTGTGGGTTTAAAACTCATCATTTTGTGTCTTCTACTCATAAGAAACACACTCTAGTTGGATACGAGAGCTACTTTTATCTTGTTCAATTTGCACTGGCCTTTTGCTTACTAAATAAAACCTGAAGTTAGCCACATTTATCTGATTGTGTTGATATAAGCCTTCTATCAGTATGTCAGTTTTGTTTTTACTCTGTGTTTTAATTCCTTCCACCAAAGCACCCGATTTCTCTGGTGATTCAGTATTAGTTAGAAGTTTAATTAGTACCACCCCTACAACCTTTCTACATTCTTTCTGAATACTACAGCAAGAGGAAAAGAAGTCCTAATATACTCTTCTGGATGGGCAAGTTCTTTGAGATATCCCCACCTTATTGAAGAATTAAGTTCCAAACCTTTAAAAAGAGTACATTGCAATTCATATAGATGAGTAAATATCTCTCTTAGTAAGTTTGAACGTAAACTATTTGTTGAATTTTTTCAGAGATATCCTTTGTAACAGATAACCATGAGACTTATTTCAGATTGCCTCCTCTTAGTAAGTTTGAATGTAAACTATTTGTTGAATTTTTTCCGAGACATTCTTTGTAACAGATAACCATCCACTTATTTCAGATTGCCTCCAACTCTTCTGATTTTGGAATGAATAATATATGAAATAAAATTTATGCAAATTTATTGAAGTTTTCTACGTGGAAGAAAAAACACTGAGATTATGTTAAAGATGTAGATACTGTCTGTGGATGTAAGCCAATTTCTAGCTTATGTAGAAAGTTATTGCTAATAAAGTTAATGGCAATAGCCATATAATTTTTTATTTAACAATAATTTGGGATAGTGATTAAAGCCAGAAATGGGAAAATAACAGGTTATACAAATTTTTAAAAAGGTTTTTACACTTATTTCTTAACATTTAGATTAATTTCTAAATGTATTAGATTTCAATTCATTAATTTATATGCATTTCCACTGTAAACAATCTCATTTTCTGAAAACTCACATTAGTAAAACAAAAAAGATCAATTTGTGGGTAAGAATTCATTTCAAAATGATGTATTAATTTTAAAGAAGATTCTCTATTGTGTTAATGAACTTAACACAAATTCCAAGGAGTTGAGGAGGCTGATCACTTTCAAGGTCCTTCCATGGAACAAAATATAGAGTGAGGCATGAGGCTTAATGAAAGGAGAAGATAAGAGCCATTTACATACAGGAAAATGTAACAAGGTGTGCAATACCCTAAAACAAGACATTTTAAATACTGTGACTCAGGGATATAATATAATTAGTATTGTCTAAGACTTACACATGCTTTTAAGTATTGTTTTATGTGTGGGGGATAAAGTTTTAAATTTTTAAAGCAGACTTTTTTTTTCGTTTCTTTTTCTTTTTTTTTTTTTTTTTTAGATGGAGTCTTGTTCTGCCACCAGGCTAGAGTGTAGTGGCATGATCTAGGTTCACTGCAATCTCTGCCTCCCGGGTTCAAGTGATTCTCCTGCCTCAGCGTCCCAAGTAGCTGACACTACAGGCATGCGCCACCACGTCTGGCTAATTTTTGTGTTTTTAGTAGAGTTGGGGTTTCGCCATGTTCACCATGATGGTCTCAATCTCTTGACCTCATGATCCACCCACCTCGGCCTCCCAAAGTGCTGAGACTACAGGCATGAGCCACCACGCCCGGCCTAAAGTAGATTTTTAAGGTTGGAAGTTCTGCATTGTTTTTACTTTTTCTTTCTCTCTCATTATATTTATGTTATGGCCTTTACATTAAAAAATAATAATATATCACTGAAGTAGTTCAGAGATCTGAATAAAGTCCAGAACTGAGGATGTCAGAAATGCATTTGTTATGGCTGACTTGAAGGTATAGGGTTAGGAGAGAAGTAGATAAGGAGAACATGTATTTTTTATTGCCTGTGATTTCTTCTCTGATTCTAGCCAAGGGACAAAGGAAAAGATTCAGGGCAAATTCTCAAAGAATAAAGAGGTTGCATTGGCTGCAATTTCCTTTACACTCAGGTATATTCAGAAGCCTGAATGTGATGGGTAAAGAAGAAGGGTAGAGGAGAGGTAGTTGGAAAATCTAAAATTAAAAATGTTTATTTGAAATCTTCAATTCTCAAGTCATTTCTAAATATGATTCAGTGTTTCAAACCTTATTCTAAGAACGACCTTTCAGCATATCAGAGATTAATAACTGGCACGTTAATGCCTCGTCATAACAAGTCATAGAACCTAATTGCAACCATTTTGACATCATAGAATAAAGGGATATTTGGAAAAGGATGTGGTCAAAAATAAAAATACACTTGCATATATGTATTTATGTTTGTTCCCATGTGCCACTTAATTTCCATCATTACATTATTTTCATATATAAAAGAAACATAACTTTGAAAAATTGTAAAAATATTTTAGAAAATAAGTCCTTGTGTATCTTTTAATGGCTTCTCCCACATAAAATGTTCTTGGCCATAAAACTCAGATTCAATTTAGAAAAATATCTTAAACCTGTTGCTCCAAATCTTCGTTGACACTTTTCTATGATCAAATATCTGATGCTTCTGGAAAATAATGTTTCACAGGGCATACTTTTACTCAGACTTTACTTGAAGAATTACAAAGTCTAAAATAATAAAAAAAAAAAGAACACGTAAGTTTAACAACAACAGCTGCTGCATACCACAGACATTTAAAACAGGAATGCATAGAAAATGAGGAAAATGAGTCAGATGAGGCTTGATAATTGGAGCCAACATAACAATAGTTATAGCAAGGAACCGTTTTCGTTTTTTCCTAATTGTCAGACATACAATATTAGAGACACTGAAACAAAGGAATTAGTCCTGTTTGCTTTAATGACTGACTGCTTCATTTGAAGTTTCTCCAATTATATTTTCAAACATAGTGCTGATTGAACGAGGATGTTCAATGAAACATTTGTCACTTTATCCTAATTTTGAATCTTGCTTTCTTTCTGTTGCAATATTTACTATGATAAAAATTAATGGATTTAAGATGTAAAAAAATAAAGATTATAATTAAATTGTCAAGGAAACATGAAAAGACATTAAAAACTGATTTTGAACTTTGAGAAAAGGAAATATTTATCATTAGATTATTATTATATTATTATTTTTAGAGACAGTCTTGCTCTGCATCCCACGCTGGAATGCAGTGGCACAATCTCGGCTCACTGCAACCTCTACCTCTTGGGTTCAAGCGATACTCCTGCCTCAGTCTACCAAGTAGTTGGAATTACAGGTGTCCACCACCATGCCCGGCTAATTGTTTGTATTTTTAGTAGAGATGGGGTTTCACCATGTTGGCCAGGTTGGCCTCGATCTCCTGACCTCAGGTGATCTGTCCGCCTCGGCCTCTCAAAAGTGCTGGGATTACAAGCATGAGTCATCGTGCCTGGCCACATATCTTAATAGATACAATTTTTTTTTTTTTTTTTTTTTTACTGTTTTATACAGCCTAAAATCAGTGACCTTTTTGTTTATCTTTTCTATTAGAAAAAAATTACAAATTAACTTGTAACTTCTTATTGAGGGGTCTAAACATATAGAAAGAAGCAATATCAAATTCAGATGTGTAGTCTGGAATAATTCCAGACTTGTATCAGATTTAGATGTCTACTTAGGAGTACTCTGATCATTTTATTTTGAAATAAAATAAAACAATCAAAAGGACATGCAGTTATCCTCATGCTTTTTTCCAAGTTTTGGATTTTTTTTCTTAATAATCTTGCCTAGATATCTAATGTAGTTAAATGATCTTATAGGGAGAGGAACACAGGAAAACACTTCTGTTCATTTTTAAAGTCACCATTTAGGCCACACTAGGGTGACTGTGTGGCATAAAGAGTGGAATGGCATTTTCAAGGTAGAATCAGACAGGAGTTTGCAAATGGAGGGAAAAAAAAGTGTTTCCGCAGTTCCATAAAGATTCTTGCTAGAATCATGGGATTTAAAATGATTAGCAAGATATTTAGTATATTTTTCCTCAAAAGTTTAGGTAATTAATGGTGACAGAAGGTAAGAACAGTTGTTCTCAAAAGTTGTGTGTTTATGACACACTCTAAATTTTGTCCTATAAACTGCTGAGTTGAACATTAAAAACAAAGTACACATAATGAGTTGTCCAAAAATAAGCTATGATTACAATGCTAGTGGTTAATGTGGAAAGCTTGGCTAGAGGCATCTTTCGAGGTCTTCTTTTTTAAGTGCTGAATCAGAAAACTTGGTGACTAATTATAAAGACGGGTAAGGCAAATATCAGGAATAATTCTGAAGCTGCTAGATAGCAGTAACTGAAAAGAATTTTGTATCTATATTAGCAATGATAAATTTACATTTATTAACATAAAGCATCTCTAATACGAGTTTCTTATCAAAAGTTTTCATTGATTTTTGAGCAAATTAAAATAGTCTTTTGAGACGAATAATATTTTATTTTATGTCCATGTGATTTTTTGTTCCATAGCCAGTTAAATAAATGCATCTTTTTGACAAAATCTGGTGAACTTAACTAAATACAAGATTTACATGTGAATCGGTCCATAAAAACGAGCTATTATACTAACAACATTTCAAATAACTATATATTCTTAAAAATGTCACAAAGTACAATGAACAATAACTTTAGAGATATTTATTTGATGGCAATTGGGAAAATACAGAGATCACAAAAATAGCAAAATGTAATATATAAAATTAATTTGTAAAGTAAATAATTAGAAAATCACAACAAGAAGGCTTCTATGACAAGGCCTACACTTGCATATCACACTTAGCATTGGTTTCACAATGATAATTTAATATGCATTAGATATTTATGTTTTTTACCCCTAGATAACTGTAAGGTGACTAACTTTCTTGAAATGTTTACTCTGCTGACCAAAGAAAGACCAATAGCAAATGTAGAAAAGCATTTAACAGATGCTAAAAATACCTCACTTCTTACTTTCTCATTAAAGTCATTTTGAATAACTTTGAGAAAAATAAAATGACTTAGATATTTTCTTTGAGAAAATGACTTTCATTTTAAATAAAGCATGGAGAGGCTTGAGCAAAGCTAGTAATCATACACAATTCAGTTCAAGCTCCTGAATTGTTCATGGTCTAAATGCCAGGGGTATTTTTGTATTCATGGCATCTAAACAGAGAATATTCATGCCATAAGAAATCTAGCTGCATAGTGCCTTTTCAAAAGTACAATTTTCATCTGGACATTTAGATTGATTTCTACATAGAGCCTGCTTGCCTGTACACAAGGGTCTCCTGTTTAAATTTGTTCTAAGGTTAAAAATCAAAAATGCAGCCAAGGTTGGTATTTTGCTGTAAATCAGCTTCAAATTATAAAACCCAGCTTTCCACGCTTTTCAGACATAGAAAGAATTACATGTAATTTATCTATTCTGTTGGATTTCTCTCCTGGAAATTAAATACTTATAAATAATTATTTAACATGTATCAAAAAACAGCAGTAGAAAGAAAACATTTTAACAAGAGTATATGGGGAATAGACAGGGATTAGGATAACAGTTATTTGTTAGTTAAAGTTTGGCATTTTCTGACCTGAAGTCAAACTCCTTCTGGAGACATAGTCTAAAACTCAAAATGATCAGTAAGGTTTCAAAGATTATATTCTATACAGATAAAATGACTTTAAAATTTCAGTACACTGGGAAAAGATGGCTAGTATAATATATTGCATATTTGTGCAATTGTTTGTATGGCAAGAGTATCAATAAAATTTGTTGTGCTTCTATTTGGTTGAACAGCTTTCAATAAACCACGCTGGTAACAAGTACATAGAAATAAGTGAGTCTAATTTTTATATATTGACATTACATGTCAAACCTTTAATGTTGAAAAATAAATTTTAATTTTATTCCTTCAAACTATTCAAAGGGAAAAATATGCTTGCTATATCCCACTATACATTAGAGAAGCACAGGAGAACCCTTACTTTGTCATGATACAGAGCTGAAGGCATTAACTGATTATTGGGTCTACAACGGCTCTATTCATGCTCATGTCTTGCCTTTGTTTTGTGTGGTTTTTTTTTTTTTTTTTTTTTTTTTTTGCCAGAAACATGTGCTTATATATTTCTTTCTTCCATGTTCTTTCCTTAGACAACTGAAAAACACTTTTAAATATCAGACATTTATCATCTGTCTTGGCTCTTCTTTCCTCAGCTATTTTTGTCTCTTTAAAAATAGAGTTTGGTCAATATGAGCTTCATGAAAATGAGAAAAAAAAAAAAAGACAGATCAGCTGGAAATGCCTTGGAAGACCTTAGCTCAGATTTCTAGGCCTATTTTTTCATGAGGACATCACCTATTACCCTAGCTATGATACACTGCCTGCTCTTCCTGGGAAGAGGGCTCTTATGAGGGCAGATCCCTGGAAACCCAGGGTCATAATATGGCAGATGACAAATTTGGCACCTCTGAGTTGTATATTAACCCCCGGGAAGGGGTTAAGGTACAAAATATATAGGAATTAGATAATGCAGATAATAAAGATTTCAATAGAAAAGGTCAAGTATTCTGATTAAAAAATGGGCAAAAGGCCTGAATATATATTTTTCAAAGATGGCATACAAATGGCCAACAAGCATATAAAAAAGTGGTCCATATGACTAATCATCAGGGAAATGAAAATTTAAACAACAGTGTGATATCACTTCAAGCCTGTTAGAATGACTGTTATTAAAAAGATAACAAGTGTTGGCAAGGATGTGGAGGAAAGCGAACACATGTACAATGTTGATGGGAATATAAATTGGTACAGCCATTATGGAAAACAGTATGGAGATTCCTCCACATATTTAAAAAAGAATGACCACATGACCCAGCAATTCCACCTCTGGATATATCTTCCAAAAAATTGAAATCAGTGTCTGCAAAAGATATCTGAACTTCTATGTTCATTGCAGTTTTATTCACAATAACAGAGATATGAAAACATCCTAAACATCCATCAATGGAAGAATGTATAAAGAAGAAAATGCACACACATACACACACACACACACACAGAGAGAGAAATATTATTTAGCCATAATAAGAAATCCTGTTATTTGCAAAAACATAAATGAATCTGGAAGGCATTATGCTAAGTGAAGTAATCTAGATATAGAAACATAAACACTGTGTAATCCCACTTACATGTACCATCCAAAAAACCAAATTCATAAAAGCAGAAAGTAGAACAGTGGTTGGTGAGGACTTGGGGGTAGAAGAAGTGAGGAAGTTTGATCATACGTCACCAACTTTCAGTAATAAGATGAAGAAGTTCTGGGGATTTAATGTACAAACATGTATAAACATGATAACTAATGTTGATAATACTGTATTACTTGAAATTTGATGAGAGCAGATTTTAATGGTCCTTACCTCCCCACACCACACAAAAATAGTAATTAGTTGTGGTGATGCACATGTAAATAGATTGTGGTAAGCAGTACACAATGTATATGGACATCAAATCATTATGTTGTACACCTTAAATATATACAACATTTATCTGTCAAACAAATGTTTAAATTTTCAAAAAATAAAAAACTGCAGATAATACAGATTTCTTAAAAGCACAGATAAATCATAAATGTACGGCAAAATAATAGCCTAGTTGAGTGGATTAACCTGGCATTATAACTTAAATGGTTCATGTTTAACAGAGGTCTTTGAATTTTCCTTTTAGTGACGCTACCCCATTTAATAACTTAAAAATCTTTATCCAGAAGCTACTTTTTGTTGTTGTATTCTTAGAGATGTCATTGCTTTTTTAATAGATATGTTATTGAAATATGTTGTTTGATTACAGGATATATATCTATTAAAGATAAATTGGGAAATAAAAAAGAAGAGGAAAAAGAAAAAAAGAAACTAACAGTGCTGCATGCCAGGGACTTTACTAACAACTTCTTCATTTATTTTCTGATTTAGGATACCCCAGACTGATACATTTTTATATCATCTTACTGAAGATACAATAAACTTCATAAATTTTACAGATATAAAATCCAAGGTGCATAGTGGCCTGTGACTTTCAAAGGATACTTGGGTAATAAATATTTAAGTCAAGTATTGACTCCAAAACCCATGCCATTTATAAGATTTCATATATACAAGTTTAAAACATTGTTAGAAGCTGACTTTTTACACAAAGCATTTTGTGCTGTTACTCAAGAAAAGTTACTTATATATTTAGAATGGGTTTAGATTTCTCTTATTATACACACCTTACATTAGTATGGTACACTCATTGTAATTAATGAAAAATATTAATGTACTATTATTGACTCGAGTTCATATTCATATTTCCTTAGTTTTTGCCTAACATCCTTTCTTTGTTCGAGAGTGCTATTCAAAAGACCACATGACATTTAGATCTCTGGTTTCCTTAGGATCCTTATGACAGTGACAGTCTCTCAGACTTTCTTTGCTTTTGAGGACCTTGACAAATGTGAAGAGTACTGGTCAGCTTTCTTATATGATATTCCCCTATAGAAATTTATCAGGTGATTTTACTTCTCTGGTTAAACATTATTATGTGTTATGGGAGAAAAACACAGAAATATGTGCCATTTTAATTACATCATATCAAGGATACATACTATCAACATATTTATTACTGTGGGTATTAACCTGACACCTCTCCGGGGTAGAGGATATCAGGCTTAGCCACTGTAAAGTCAATCTTCTTCTCTTGACCACTTTCCATACTTCAATGTTTGAAAGTCAATCACTATGCACATTCCACACTTAAAACAGTGGGGAGCTATGTTTCCTCTACTTGAGACTGGAATGCCTACATAAATTATGTGGACTTCTTCTGAACAAAGTATTTATCTCCCTTCACCATAAATTAACTTATTTAGAATGTATTTATATGTATGTACTTATGTATGTTTATTTTGTATTTTGGGTTATAATCCAACACTACTCCATTTTGTAATTCAAATTGTTCCAGTGGCCACAGATGGCGCTTATGATTGGATCCTATGTGTCTTTTGACTATCACAATGAATGTATGTCATTATTGTTTTTTTTCAGCCTGTAAAAAGGATTTAAGCTCTTCTTCCAGGTTTCTTTTGGCTGAGTCTGAGAATTAAATTGATATATGCTATGGTTTAAGTATGGTTTGTTCTCTCCAAAGCTCATGTTGAAATTTGATTGCCATTGTGGTGATGTTGTGAGGGGTGACCTTCAAGAGGTGATTAGGTCATTGAGAGGAACTGATGTCTTGTTTGAGGGAGTAGATTAATGATCATGGGAGTGGGTAATTGTGAGAACAGGTTGTTATGAAAGTGAGTTGGATTTTCTCAGTTTGTCTTTTCACACACATTTGCTTGTTCTTCCCCCTTTATACCATGTTATGATGTAGCATGAGGCCCTTGCCAGATGCAACTGCCTAATCTTGAACTTTCCAGCCTCCAGAACCATGAGCTAGACAAACTTATTTTCT
This sequence comes from Theropithecus gelada, assembly GCF_003255815.1. NCBI lineage: Eukaryota > Metazoa > Chordata > Mammalia > Primates > Cercopithecidae > Theropithecus > Theropithecus gelada. Next base: position 104,410,465 of record NC_037681.1, read on the forward strand.
TTATAAATTACTCAGTCTCAGATATTCCATTATTGCAACTGAAAATGGATTAAGATAACATAAGACAGAACAACAGAAGAAAAGTATACAACTTTATTCAACAAGTTTTAAGTTGCACAGGCCTTCGTAAAGAAATGAAGACCCAAAGAATTTAGACTTAGTTACCTATATACTGAATTAGACAAAGAGTAGTAAGTAGTAAAGAAACAATTAAATTATGTGGAAGAGGCTTGAAATATGAGAGTTCTAACAATGTTTGTACAGAATTCCCTCAGTTCTGATTTATTGTCCTTGCAGATGAAGACATTCTCTCTCCTTCTAGTATGGGGAGAGTGTCTTTCATACAGAAATTTAATCTTCTACTTTTAGGAAAGAGAAAAGAGGTCAGAATGATCTGTTTGCACCTGCTGTTCTTCAAGTGCCTTTAATTCATAATAGTTAATATGCCAGGGTGGTGTATTTCTAACTTTCATACCTTCTGGCGCTACAAGATGTTCCAGACTCAGGCTTGTATATTTTCTGCTCCAGTCCTAGAATTAGCCACTTCTCCAAAGAGTCCTGGTTTTATTATTGGATAATAATATTAGAAACCAAGATTTAAGTGTTAGGTGTGCCCCTGGCTACTGGTATGTCAGTACTCCTAGGCCTTCTTAACTGACAGTGCAAGAAAATATATGTGTATGCTAACTTGTGTATATATATCTATAAATACTTCTTATAAACACACAACAGTACATACTGATATCTCCAACTGAAATCTATTAACAAATAGATCTTTCTAGCCTCCTCCCCTTGCTTATCTTTAATCTCTTACTTCCATAAAGAGAAACCTAGCTCCCATCATCTGTCATCTACTTAATTAAATGATGAATACCTATATACATGCATAGCAGTACTATGATTGTTAACCTATGTATTCTGCAGAACAACCTTATAACCTAGATTAAGGAGCTTATATGCAATTCCTTTTACCTTTAGTCTTACAACCTCCACTGACGTCCAGTTAATTAGGTCAACAACTTTTCTTACTACCCACTTAAGTGAAGTTGTTTCATACATTTATAACACAGTTAGATTCTTTTGTCAGTCTGCATTTCCTCCTGGGATCCTCAGCCTACTAAACACTTTTTCAAAATTTGTATACACTAAGGTTCATTCTGAGCTGAACATTCTATGGGTTTTGATACATGCAAAATGTCATGTATGCGACATTATAGTATCATACTGAGTAGTTTGCACTGCCCTAAAGAGTCTCCAGTGTTTCATTATTTTAACCCTCCTTCCTTCCCTTAAATCCTTGGAAATAACTGATAGACGTACCTCTAGTTTTGCATTTTTCATAATATCATATAATTGAAATTATACTGCATGCAACCTTTTTACCCTGGCTTATTTTATGTACACATGGCAAGCTGTACTTTGGGTTCAGATTAAGATATTTTAGTATTCATTCTGATTGGTGTTCTCTGTACTTTCTGGATCTATGATATGGTATTAATCAGTATTTTTTAGAAAATCCTCAGCTATTGTTATTTTAAATATTTCCTTTGCTCTATTCTCCCTTATTCTTTTTTTGGGTATGCCAATTATATGCATATTGCAAGCTTTGAAATTCTTCCACATTGTTTGGATGATTTGTTCTGTTTTTATATACTTCTTTCTCTTTACATTGTATTATGGGAAGTTTCTGTTAACATATTCAAACTCACTGATTCTTTATTTGATCTATCTTCTATTGAGTCCATCAAAGGAATTTTTAAATTTCTGTTAACAGCATTTTGACTTTTGGCATTTTTTTTATTGTTTGAGTTTTCATTTTTTCCCCCTAATTATCTATGTGTTTTTCTACACTGTTTCCTTTTTCTATTAGAAGCCTTAACGTACTAATAGTAGTTGCTTTAAATTTCCTGAGTATTCTAAAATCTGTGATCTATATTATATATAAATCTGGTTTTGATGCTTGCTTTGTTTCTTCAGGCTATTATTTTTATTTCCTTTTTGCATGATTTGTAATGTTTGTAAATAGAAAACATAATGTATTAGGTAATAGAAACAAAGTGAGGTTTTGTTATTTTCCTAGGAGATAGGTTTTTGCCTAATGTTTTAATAAATAGAGGTACCAGAGGCTTCTGATTTTTCCTGCATTTTGTTTTTGTCTCTTTACCAGTCAGTTTCTTGCAGTTCTTCCAGCTATCATGATACAAAAGTCCTGTTGATGTGATGTAATGTATGAGTGAGGTAAAGCGTTCTGTATCCTAACGTTAAGTCTCAATCATTTAGTTGGCTTATTTCACTGGGTTGCAACCTTTACGAGTGTTTCTCAGCTTTCTCTTCATTTACGCTGGTGAAAGAGTAAAGCTAGAAGGAGTTCAAATTGGGTAAATGCATTTCTTCATAGATAGGATAAGGCTTTGGTAAATTCTTGGTTCCAAGGGAGTAGGCATTTGTTATGGAAAATTCTCTGGGTGTATTTTAAAATGGTTGTTTTACCATTCCCCTTCCAGAGCTCTGGGAGAAAACTTCTTGGCTCTCAACCATGACATCTTGGAAAATTTCTGGATGTAAAACTCAGAACACTTTTAAGACTGCAGCTACCTAGACATTTTCACTCTCAGGTTAGTCCATACTCCATCTCCAGCAAGTGATCAAAATGCCCAATAAAATGCTCCTACCATTGTATGTCTCCAGCAGTTAAGGCTTCATATAAGCAGATTTCTACTATGACCTGCTACCTCTGATTCTGGGTTGGTTGTATCCAGTGTGACTTCTATTCTCTGAAGTGTTCCAGAAAAGTTATTAATTTTCAGTTTGGATTGCTTTTTATTATTGTAAAGGAAGAGCTCCAACAGCTTCCAAGATTTTTGCTCATCAGTGCGGAAGCTGTACATTTCCACACATTTTTATTTTTTTCTTTCATCAAAATAATTAATGCAGGACATCTTGTGAATGGGGGCGGGGGTCATTACTAAAGACTTGGTGGAAAAAAAGTCAACCCTCTCTATTTATACTGTGGATATCCTTTCTAAATAAAGAAAAACAAAAGTCTATAAGAGATTGCGTGGTAACAGAAGTTTCAAATCTGTAGATCTTTGTCTCACAGTTCTTCTAAGCCATTCTACCCATCTAGCATTATTTTAGAACACTTGAATTTTAGAATACCCTATGTAGTGAACAAATAGCTTACAATTCCTTAGACATTCTTAGAATTTTAACTATTGCCCTTCTTTGATTACATCTGCTCAACACAGCATGCACTTTTATTTTTTCTTCGGTCAAAATTCTTCTCTTGTATTTAGTGTAAATCCTGTTTCCTCTCATCTTCTCATCAGAAACCGTTCCTTGTTATTTCCACACTCCAATTGGACCTGTATTTCCTTTTGCCTCCTTATGCAAATGCTTGCACATTCTCTCATGGTAATTAGCATCCATGTGTCTTGAGACCTGTACCTACTACTTTATTCAGAAGAATGTTTGTAAAGCAGACCCTCAACAAATGATTGTTGAAAAAGGAAATGAATAAATCAACACAATATATGAATAAACAGCCATTTCCCTTGAGAAGTGGAACAAGAGAAGGATGCCCACTCTTACCATTTCTATTCAACTTAGTACTGGATGTCCTCATCAGAGCAGTCAGGCAAGAGAAAGAAATAAAATGCATCCAGACAGGAAGGAAGAAGTCAAATTATCTCTCTTCGCTGAAGATACGATTCTATAGCTAGAAAATCCTAAAGAATCTGCAAAAAGGCTCCTAGAACTGATAAATGACTTTCGTAAAGTTTCAAGATACAAAATCAATGTATAAAAAATCAACAGCATTTCTGTACACCAATTGATATGGTTTAGATTTGTGTCCCTACCTAATTCACAAACTGGAATCCCTAATATTGGAGGAGAAGCCTGGTGGGAGGTAATTGGATTACAGGGATGGATTTCTCCTTTGCTGTTCTTCTTGTGATACTGAGTGAGTTCTCATGAGAATGTTTAAAAGTATGTAGCACCTCCCCCTTCTCTCTTCCTCTTGTTATGGCCATGAAAGATGTGAATGCTTCTACTTCGCTTTCCGCCACGATTGTAAGTTTCCTGAGGCCTCCACAGCCATGCTTCCTGTACAGCCTGGAAAGCTGTGAACCAATTAAATCAGTTTTTTTAAACAAATTACCCAGTTTCAGGTATTTCTTTATAGCAGTGACAGAACAGACTCATACAGAAAATTGGTACCTATGAACAGTACCAATTCATAGGCATTCCTATAAAGACACCTGAATATGTGGAAACGACTTTGGAACTGGGTAACAGGCAGAGGTTGGAACAGTTTGGAGAGCTCAGAAGAAGACAGGAAGATAAGGGAAAGTTTGGAACGTCCTAGAAACTTGTTAGATTACTGTGGCCAAAATCCTTATAGTGATATGGACAATAAAGCACAGGCTGAGGTGGCCTCAGATGGAGATGAAGCACTTATTGAAAACTGGAGCAAAGGTCACTTTTGTTATGCTTTGGCAAACAGATTGGAGGCATTGTGTCCCTGCTCTAGGGATCTGTGGAAAACTAAGTTTGAGGGAGATGATTTAGGGTATTTTGTGGAAGAAATTTCTAAGCAGCTAAGTGTTCAAACCAGGGGCTAGCTGTTTCTAACTACCTATGCTCACATGCCTGAGCAAAGAGACGATTTGAAACTGGAACTTATATTTAAAAGGGAAGCAGAGCATAAAAGTTTGGAAAATGTGCATCCTAACCATGTAGTAGAAAAGAAAAACCCATTTTCTGGGGAATAATTCAAATTGGCTGCATATATTTTAATAAGTAAAGAGAATCTGAATATTAGTAGTCATGACAGTGGGAAAAATGCCTCAGAGGCATTTGAGAAACTTTTATGGCAGCCCCTCCCATTATAGGGCTGGAGGCCTAGGAAGGAATAATGGTTTCCTGCGTCCAGCCCAGGACCCTGCTGCCCTGGACAACCTCGAGAGACTGCTCCCTGCATCCCATCCACTCCAGCTCCAGCTGTGGCTAAAAGGGTCTCAGATATGTCTCAGGCCACTGCTCCAGAGTATGCAAGCTGTAAGCCTTGGTGGCTTCCATGTGGTGTTAAGCCTGCGGGTGCACAGAGGGCAAGAGTTGAGGCTTGGAAACCTCCTCCTAGATTTAAGATGATGTATGGAAACACATGTATTGATGTCCAGGTAGAACTCGGTTGCAGGGGCAGAGCCCTCATGGAGAACCTCTGCTATGGTAGTGCAAAGGGGAAATGTGGGGATGGAGGCCCCACACAGAGTCTCCACTGGGGCACTGACTAGTGGAACTGTAAGAAGAGGGCCACTGCCCTCCAGACCCCAGAATTATAGATCCACTGACAGCTTATACTGTGCAACTGGAAAAGCTTCAGGCACTCAATCCAAGCCTGTGAAAGCACTGCAGGGTCTGTAACCTACAAAGCCACAGAGGCAATGCTGCTCAGGGTCTCAGGATCCCACTTCTTGCATCTGTATGGCCTGGATGTAAGATATGGAGTCAGAGGAGATTACCTTGGAGCTTTAAGATTTAATAACTGCCCTGCTGGGTTTTGGAATTGCATGGGGCCCATAGCCTCTTTGTTTCAGCCTATTTCTCTCCTTTGGAACAGTAGTATTTACCCAATGCCTGTACCCTCATTATATCTTGGAAGTAACTAACTTGTATTTGATTTTACAGACCCATAGGCATAAGGGACTTGCCTTGTCTCAGAAAAGATTTTGGACTTGGACTTTTAAGTTAATGCTGAAATGAGCTAAGACATTTGGGGGACTGTTGAGAAGGAATGATTGTATTTTGCAATGTGAGAAGGACATGAAATTTGGGAGGAGCCAGGGGTGGACTTATAAAGTTTGGATTTGTATTCCCACCCAAATCTAATGTCAGATTGTCACCCCAGTATCAGAGGAGGGGCCTGGTGGGAGGTAATGAGGTCACGGGGGAGGATTTCCCCTTTGCTGTTCTTGTGTTCACAAGATCTGTTTGTTCAACATTGTGTGACACCTCGCCCTCTTTCTCTTCCTCTAATTTCAGCCATAAGACGTGCCTGCTTCCCTTTCACTTTCAGCCATGATTATAAGTTTACTAAGGTCTCCCCAGCCATGCTTCCTATATAGCCTACAGAACCATGAGTCAACTACACCTCTTTTCTTTATAAATTATCCAATTTCAGGTATTTCTTTATAGTAGTGCAAGAATAAACTAAGATACCAACAAAGTTCAGGCTGAGAGTGAAATCAAGAATGCAGTTTCACAATTGCCACAAAGGAAATGAAATACATAGGAATATAGCTAACCAAGGAGTTGAAAGAGCTCCACAAGGAGAACTACAAAACACTGCTGAAAGACATCAGAGATGACACAAATAAATTATAAGATAATTTCATGCAAATGGAGAATCAATATTGCAAAAATGGCCATACTGCTCAAAGCAATGCACAGACTCAATTTTTTTAACCAAAATACCAACATCATTCTTCACAGAAGGAGAAAATCATATTCTAAAATTCATATGGAACCACAAAAGAGCCCAAACGGCCAAAGAAATCCTAAGCAAAATGAGCAAAGCTGAAGGCATTACACTACCCAACTTCAAACTATACTGTAAAGCCATAGTAACCAATAAAGGTTGGTAATGGTACAAAATTAGACACATTGACCGACTGAACAGAATAGAAAACTCAGATATAAAGCTGAACACCTATACCCATCTGATATTTGACAACGGCAGTGACAAGCAATGTAGAAAGGACTCTCTATTCTATAAATGGTGCTGGGATAACTGGCTTGCCATATGCAGCAGATTAAAACTGGACCTCTACATTTCACCACATAAAAAAATTAACTCAAAATGGATCAAACATTTCAATGTTAGACCTGAAACTATAGCAAACCTGGAAGACAATCTCGGAAATACTCTTTTAGACATTGGCCTTGGCAAAGGATTTTTGGATAAATCCCCAAAAGCAATCGCAACAAAAACAAAAATAGACAAGCTGGAGATAATTAAAATAAAGAGCTTCTGCACAGCAAAATAAACTAGCAAAAGAGTAAAGAGACAACCTACACAATGGGAGAAGATATTTGCAAACTCTGGCATTCCACAAAGGCCTAATATCCAGGATCTATAGGGAACTTAAATAAACCAACAAGGAAAAAACAAATAACCGCACTAAAAAATGGGCAAAGGACAGGAACAGACACTTCTCAGAAGAAGACACAGTAGTGGCCAACATGCATATGAAAATATACTCAGCATCACTAACTATCAGAAAAATGCAAATCAAAACTGCAGTTAGAGACCATCTCACAGCAGTCAGAATGACTATTATTAAGTCAGAAAACAACAGGTGCTGACGAGACTGCAAAGAAAATGGAAGACTTAAACACTGTCGGTGAGAAGTAAATTAGTTCGGCCATTGTGAGAAGCAGTCTACAGATTTCTCATAAAATTAAAACAGAGCTACCATTTGACCCAGCAATCTCATTGCTGGTATATATCCAAAGGAAAACAAATTATTCTATAAAGAAGACACATGCACTCATCTGTTCATCACGGCACTATTCACAATAGCAAAGACATGGAATCAACCAGGTTCCCATCAATTATAGATTATATGAAGAAAATGTGGTATATATACACTATGGAATACTGTGTAACCATATAAAAAAAGAATAACATCATGCCATTTGCAGCAACATAGATGGAGCAAATTCAGGAACAGAAAATTGAATAGTGCATATTCTCACATATAAGTGGGAGCAAAACATTGAGCACACATGTACATAAAGATGGGAACAATAGATACTGTGGACTACTAAGAAGGAGGGAGGGTGTGGGGAGGGCTGAAAAACTACCTATTGAGTACTATGCTCACTGCCTGGGCAAGGGGATCTGTAACCCCACACCTCAGAATCATGCAACATTTCCATGTAACAAACCTGAACATGTACCCCCTTTATCTAAAATAAAAGTTGGAATTTTAAGAAAACAATGTAATAAAATGAAGAAAAAATAGTGACTGAACACTGCAGAAATATAAATAATTCTGAGTTATATGGAGTGTGGAGATATTGCCTGGGTGAAGTCTTCCTTCTTACCTCCCTTTTTCTAGAATATAGTGCCTACTCTTCATGATTCACATGCCATTTTATGTTCTTTTCTTTCAGCATGTAGATAGAGATTTTGGTCTCAGGCCTGATTTTTATCTTAGAACACATTAATCTATTTTACCTTTGAAAAAATTTCTAATACTATTTTTAACCAATAGATACCATATTAGTCAAGCTATGCTAAAGTGACAGCCCTCATATGTAAATGTTATACATAAACTAAGGTTTTTTTGCTCCCTAATAAGGGTCTATTCTGTGCTGCCTATGAACGTTGCTTACACATCATTATCCTCACTCCAGGAACCCTGATGGACAGAATAGCCACCAGTTAGAACATTGTGGTGACTATAACAAAGAAAGTCTGCAGGAGGACACAGTGGCTCTTAACGATTCTGGTTAAAAGGGACTCTTTTCCTTACCCTTAAGTTTTAGCAAGAAAAATCACATGGCAACCTGCTTGCAATAGTATAGGGAGGGAGAGGAATAAAATATTTTCAAAAAGTAATATAATCCAATCTAACATGGGTAAATAAAAATTCAGGAGAATAATTTGTACATTCTTTTTGTAATGAAGGTATGCCAAATGAATGATTTCCTCAGGAGATTGTTTCTACATCAAAAGAAAATAAATGCAAATGCTTGTATTAGAAAGGCACCACACCTGGCTGTCAAATGAGATTCTGCCACTTCTTTTCAGCACCAGGTGAATGCAAAATTTGGCAGCTTTTTATTTTGGAAAACAGATAATGTTCTGGAAAGTTACATTCATATTGTATAAAAATAATAATGGCTTCTGATCTTTACAAAGACCCTGATTGCTATTGTAATAAGTAATATGATGCAGCAAAAGAAAGTTTTGCAGCCCTTCATGGGTTACTTTATTTAGGGCGAAACGAATACAGATAATTGACATTACATTTGCTTTTACATCTGATTGTCATAACTGTAAACCTTACTTAAAATACAGAACTTTTTATGCTTGTGTATAAAACAGTAAAACCAGCAAACCTCAGTAAATAGAAGAGTTAATTTTTAGGCTTCAATGTTATTGATTAAAGAGCTTCTTAAATTGGCTACACAAGAAAAACAGCTATTGAAGGAAGAGGGACAACATATGTGAGAATCTAAATGTTAGTATCTATTTGGCTTTTCTGAGAACTCTGAACCATTACATCATTGCCTTGTCTCCAGTATCTTCTTATCTTTATTCTCTTCTCTTCCATTCTTGCATAGGACACAAGAACATCTACTATGCACCCTACTTGTTTTACAGGTGTGCAGTGGTTGAGTACTCTGCCATATCTCAGCTTTTCTGTCCTGACTTCACTGTTTCCTGCCAACTGCATGCCCTGTATTACCTATCCATAGCCTTCCAAATCAATTCTCAGTGGGTTATCAGTACAATTGCCTCTAAGCCATATGGCAAAGTCAATAACCACTGCAGAACATTATTATATTATTTTGCTCATAATATCAAAACCATTCACCAGTAATTCCATCAGACTTCTTGGATTTTCCATCACCACAGTTATTTGAAAGAAAAAAATCATTTCCCAACTTTTATTCAGCTTTTAAAATGCAAACATATTATGTGAATGATAAATGTCTTAAGCACGTCATGCCACGAAGAAGGTTTGACCAAGTGGTACCTAAAGTTCCTGAGGACAAAACATCAAAGTTGGGATTATATGGATGCATCCCCACACTACTTGAGTGCAAAAACTGTACTCTAATTTTCTCTATATTCTCAAAGCCTGCCACAAAATAAGCATTCAATAACTGCTCGCTATTTTATCTTTGGAAACTCAGATTTTGTATATGTTAGCATACTTGATTCTCATGAACAAAAACCCAATCTTCGTTTCATGTTATTGTCATATAAGGAAATAGAAAAACAAATGTGAAATAATGGAATCAGTAGGTAATATATTGATGTTGATCAATTGGGCAACAACAGTTAATATACTGATGTTGATCAATTGGACAATTGGCCTAATCTGGCAGCAAATATTTAGAAAACGTTTCTCCATAGTTATTATAGAGATGTACAAACTATAGAAGTAAGGACATCTCAAAGCCTTTTTATAGTAGAAAAATGACAAATAAAAGCAGTGTTCCGGACAGACAGTAAAGGCTGTGCCTAAACATTTCTATTACTGGAGGGTTACAAATGGCCTGAGACCACTGAACTAAACATGCCTTCACTGTAAACATGTGGCTTTTTCTCCAGAAAACTCACACTATTAAGTTGTAGTTATTCAAATGTTAAAAACATGAAGTTACTTGTTTTAAAATACAGATTTTGTTTTATTCAGATATGGTGATACCAATGGATCAGGAGAGGATTACCGTTAAACGATTGTTGACTGCCTCCAGTTCCCGAAAGGAGAGGGGAACACCACACCAAGGAGGGCCATATGAGAGAACAAGGTTGGTCACAGGCAGAGAGAGTAAAAGGAACAGCATGAAGGCGTTTATTGTCTTTTTGCTTCAATAGAAAAAATGGGCTAGGCAGCGTAAGCGGGGGACCAGACATATCAGTTAAGAAACCTCCACTTGATTGAAACCACTAGTCACTTTAATTTTCCCAGCTGGGGTCTTAGATGTTGTACAGCATTGACTTACTGTGTTCTGTCTGAAATCTATAAGCATAATAAATGATACTGCTTTTACCACAAATATTGGTGTGATTTGCTGTGCCACATTAGATCAACAGAACAGTGAGTATACTAATTGCATAGTTGAGGGAGAACTACATCCTAAAAAGGTTAGAAAGAAACGGGATTCTTAGGGCATTACAGATCTAGAAAGAAAAAAAGATAATACTAATTAATGGAAGAAAAAGATCAAAGAAATGAGTTTTCAGTCGGTGAAGGACGAATTTGGAGACGTTCAGAAGAGGAACCATATGAAAATGTTTTTGTATAGCCTTTTGCTGTGGAGTACGTAGAATGTATGGATGAATTTTATATTCCATGCAAAATGTTTGTTTCCCCCTCTGGAGAGGGTGGATTTGGGGAAAAAAGGAGTACTGTCTGATTCAAAATTAGGAGGCTTAAAATAGGTCATAAAATAATTATTGCATTTTCTATTTCCTATAAAAGTTTAATACCTTTGGCTGGGCATGGTGGATCACGTCCTGTAATCCCAGAACATTGGCAGGCTGGGGTGAGTGGATCACTTGAGTCTCGGAATTGGAGACCAACCTGGGCAACATGGCAAAACCTTGCCTCTACAAAAAAATAGAAAAAAAAACTTAGCCAGGTGTGGTAGCATACATCTGTAGTTTCAGCTACTCGAGAGACTGATGTGGGAGGATCGCTTGAGCCTGGGAGGTCAAGGCTGCAGTGAGCCCTGATCACTCCACTGCACTTCAGCCTGGGCAACAGAGCTAGACCTGGTCTCAAAAAGCAAAACAAAACAAACAAACAAAAACCAGATTTATATCTTTAAACAACCTTTCCATGGTAAATAGTTGCAATCTTTGGGCCAAAACTGTTTGTTAGTGTTTGAAGCAGGTAACGGAACTGAAATATCAAGCCATTGTTTATCAAAAACTAGAACTATTAATTAATCTGACTTGTCCTGCACTTCATATTTCTATTTTCCCTCTTATTTCATAGATAACTTAAGTGCGTGCAACATGCCAAAAATAAACCCTTGTTTCATCTTCAGATTGAGCTTTTTGTTAGCAGTAAATATTTTTATTTTTTTCCCATTCCTAGAAGTCTTACTCTAGAATTAACTGTTTCTAGAGTATTCATTTATCTATTCACTTCTGTCAATCATGATAATCCATATTTTTAGACACAGTCTCACTCTGTCGCCCAGACTGGAGAGCAGTGGCATGATGTCGGCTCACTGCAACCTCTACCTCCCGGGTTCAAGTGATTCTCCTGCCCCAGCCTCTCGAGTAGCTGGGATTACAGGCACGCGCCACCATGCCAGGCTAATTTTTGTATTTTTAGTAGAGACGAGGTATCGCTATTTTGGCTAGGCTGGTCTCAAACTCCTGACCTCATGATCTGCCTGCCTGGGCCTCCCAAAGCACTGGGATTACAGGTGTGAGCCACTGTGCCCGGCCCAAATGATACACACGTTTTAAGTCCTTCAATGTTCTTAATTAACTTGATATGAAAAATATGGGAATTCTTTTTCACTGAGCTTGTTATCTACCATCAGAGTGAGTGGAGAAAGAATGTAATTCAGTGCTTTTCATAGTTATCTTGGTCCCTAAACTTTCCAGAAGTTAATAATCATATTGATCACAGGCAAAACACTCTGAGAAATCTATGCAGGAAATGGTCCTTTAGTCTTGGTGTTTGTTACCTCTGGCTCTTGTAGATACTACACCCTCTGTCACATATTTCAGTTTTATCCTTCCTTAGTTGCTTTTGTTTAAGAAAACAGAGATTCCCTGTCCTATGGCTTACTGAATTGCATTTGTTTATAGCCATGTAATGTTCATTTGCTACTTTGGTAATTGCCTGGATGATAAAAACTTTATATTTAGATGGAGGGTGAAGTGTTTGGTAATTGTTGCATCTTTCATTCAAGTCTTGAGAATTCCTATTGGATAACCTTATAAAAGAAATAAATACAGGAAAACCAAAAGGCAAGATGGGTATTTAACAAGCTCATTTGAACTTTATTTTCCAAGTAATAATGTTGTTGCCAAAGACATTCAAAAGACCCTCTTAGGAAGTTCAGTAAACACATATGAGAAAACTTACATTTTCCCCATAAGGAAATGAGACATTTTGCTTGTAAAATCAAAATTATAATACCTTGTAATGAACTACTACAGAGGTGTAGTTCTTTATGACAACAAAATTATAATTATAGGCAAACAGCTGGGTGCATTCCGCTTGGTTCACTGTTTTTGTCTAGGAGATGTTTTAAGGAATAAAGGGAAAACAACGATGCTTTATTTTTTTCTTTAACTTCTTATGGCTTTTTAAAAAATGTGACACAACTCAAAACAAATATTCCAATGAACACTTTACCTAAAAGAAAATTAGTTGAGCTAGAGAATGAGCTTTACTACATCAATTAGTAAAATTAATCCTTAAAAATACCACCTTTTAAATAATAATAATATAATACTCATCATTTGTCCAAAGCCAAATTGTTTTATTTTTCAAACTTAGGAGACAATATGAGGCTGTATTTTATCAAACTATTTTAGAGGCAAAATGAAAAATTTAATTTAATTCTCTAATACGGTTTGTGACTAAACGAAGCATCTGTTTTTCTATGAGTAACTTCATGGGCTGAATTGTGTCTCCCTAAAATTCATATGTTGAATCTCTACCCACTCATGTGACTATATTAAAAATAAGGCCTTTAAGGAAATAACTACAGTTAAATGAGGTTATAAGTGTAGGGACAGAATCTAACAGAATTGGTGTCCTGATAAGGCCACCAATCTTTGTGTATGGAGAGCTCTCTGTCTCCATGCACATGCACCAAATAAAGACCCTGTGAAAACATAGAGAGGAGGAGGCCATCTGCAAGCCAGAAAGGCAGCACTCACCAGAATCAGCCCATGCTGGCACCCTGATCTTGGATTTCAACCTCCAGAACCGTGGGAAAATGAATTTCAGTGATTTAAGACATCTAGTCTGTGGTATTTTGTCATGGCAGCTTGACCTGACTGATACAGTGGGATTAATCAAGGTTTATGGGATTATTGACATATTTGACCTATTTAAAATCCCTGCTATGTTTGTGGATGGATACTGCCTCCTTTCTTATAATCTCGAACTTGATATATACTTATATTTTAAGACAAATTTGCTTAAAAAGAAGTTGTTTTCACAATAGCCTATTTTCTATATTACACACACACAGAAAATCATGCCATTATCTCCTGAAAAATCTCATTATGGTGTTTTGCCCTAAAGTTTAAAAACAAACAAAGGGAAACCTTATTTTAATATTTAATAAATGCACCTTAACCAGGGAGTATGCCGTGGGTTTTATTCCATACTTCTGCTGTTTGTGAAATGAACCAGATATTTTTCCTGTTTGCAGGTATTTCCAATCTGATGTGGTAGAATTGGTGGGAGTGGATGCTGTAGCTTCCAGCTAGGGAGGCCCTTCTCGTAGACAGTCCTCTTGCTTTCGAGCAACATTTCTCAAATTTGAATGTGAATATAAATCACCTGAGCATTCTTTTAGATCTCACCTGAGACTGCACATATTGACCTAGGGAAGCTGATGTGGCTACTCTGTGGAGAAGATTTTGAACATAAAGGATTAAGAATGCACCACATTTCACCAGAAAATGAAACACAACGCATGTTTCCCCCTTGAAAACTGGAGTTGTTTTTGTTCCAAATCACGCATCCCAAATTACCCAAAGTGGAGGTCTAAACAGACCAACTTCTTCAGATGACTGTGCCCTTTGAGTCAGATGATATTTATTTAGGAAGTGCTTAAAACTGCCTAGAAATGCTTAATCATAAAGGAAAACCTGGGGAGGGAGCATGCTTGTTGCTTGTCCCTGGGTAATTTGACAGGTTAGTCCCCATCTTGGGTTCAGAAATACCCATTCGCCATCCAGGAGTCCTGAGAGTAAGTTCAGTTTCTGCTTTTACTTAGACAGTTTCTGTCACCACTCAGGTAGGTTGGCTGCAAGACATCCCACAGAAGAGTCAGTAGGCTTAAGCCCCTGGGTCAGGACAGCAATCCTGGGAAAGATCCTGGAGGATTCTCCATGAGAAAATGGGTGGACGATGGATGTGACTTGATTTATAACATTTAACTTTTGAGAAAAATAATATATGAGTCTCCATTTAAATCCTTATTCTCATGCACACAGATTTTAAAGCCAGGATTATTTGGAATTGCTTAGCTATACCTCCTTTAAAACACCAGAAAATCAAATCTTATTTTAATTTGGAACAGTAAGGGAGAGCAAATTCAGGAGAAGATATTGATAGAATTTTAGGTCCTGGTTGTAGTGATTTTAAGAAAGATCATGATAGGCAGGAAATTGATTGGAATTTGAGGGAGTTTATGAAAAGAGCAGTTAAGAAATGGTGGTTATAGCAGGGTGAGGGTCTTAA
Organism: Theropithecus gelada; assembly: GCF_003255815.1. Taxonomy (NCBI): domain Eukaryota; kingdom Metazoa; phylum Chordata; class Mammalia; order Primates; family Cercopithecidae; genus Theropithecus; species Theropithecus gelada. Next base: position 104,425,662 of record NC_037681.1, read on the forward strand.
AGCAAGGATTGATACGAAAGCTGTTTGTTTTAATAAGTAAAATATTTAGTTGTTCTACAAGGATTGTTTTCAATCAGGGAGGATGTGGTCATTTGGACCTTTTCACTTTAGAAATCCCACACATTCCTCTGGCTCTTGACGCCTCTGCTCAGAGGCTTCTTTGAGCTGTGTGCTTTGCTGAAAATCCTGATAATTGGACTTGGCTCCAGAACACAGAAAGGAGGGCATAAGCTATGGCAGTGTCCAGACATAGGTTGCAGAGTCACCAATGGATGTCAGGAATGAGGGTGCAGTGTGAGAAACCTTTCTGAGCAATCTGTGTAAGTAGCTCTCTGCCTGGTGGCTGCCCTGGACATCCAGCCAGATATGGCTGTGGTGTCTAGACAGAGTTACTGCAAGCAAAATCAGAATGCAGGTGCTTGGGAAGGTCGAAACTCAAAAGCAGCCTACCTCCTCAGAATAGTGGCCACGTAAAGTGATTAACCAAAATGTAGGAAAACATAGTTTTCTAAGCTCCTACATGTCCATTAACTAACTTGATCTAATTAACTAACATGATCACATTCTGATTTCATATATAAGCAAACTGAAGCCTTGGAACATGGCTTAGCCACCTTAGGTTGCACAGATGAGCAAGCAGTCACTCAAAGACAGGCCTGTGCTAATTTACAGCCCAGGCTATTTCTGTTGTCCTACTGGCTTCCTGGCATGAAGCAAAGCTCGTCTGCCTTGGGGTTCTCTGGCAAATAGGCAGCTCTCTATAAAGTGTTGGGAGTGCTAGTCCAAGAGTTTTGGCTTTCCGGGACACCTTTCTAGCCCAGAGTCTGTGGCCTTTTCTTGTTGCCCTAGCTGAGAATGCTGCCAGAGATAATCCTGGCTAATGTGGGGAGGAGGATGAGTCGAAAATCTGGAAACTCAGCACATAAATAAAGAAAAAGCAACACGATCATCAAAATGAAATCAGGAAAAGCAAAATAACTACTCTTCTTGGCTGGTTAGTCATGTGGGGCCTGGGTCTGGGTCTGAGATGGACCAAACACATTTCTGTGTGGAAATTTCATATGAAATCCAGAGCCCAGTTGCGCTAAAGTTGTGCCGAGCACACAGTCTGACCAGTCTGCCCGCTGTCGCAACTGAGAAAGGGAGCACTAATGGTATCTAACTGGTAGAGGTCATGGATGCTGCCACACATCCAATCAGGAATGGTCAGCCTCTGCGATGGTGAAGGTCTTGTGCCAACTTGACTGGGCCTCAGGCACCCAAGTGTTTGGATAAATATTATTCCTGGGAGTGTCTATGAGGATGTTTCTGAGTGATACTAACATTTGAATCGGTAGTCTGAATAAGCAGATTGCCTTCCTTCATATGACGGTGCTTCAGCCAATTCCTTGAAGGTGTAAGTAAAATAAAATAATGAGTAATAAAGAGTCTTTTTTCTCTGCCTATCTTTGAGACGGTACATTTGTTTTCTGCCTCAGACCTAGACTTGGGCTAGAACTTGGACCTCTCAGCCTCCATAATTGCAAGAGCCAAATATTTGGTAAATCTCCCTCTCTGTTTCTCTCCCTCTCTCTTTCTCTCTCTCTTTGTATATCTCTGTGTATCTATGTATACTATTGGTTCTTTTTCTGGAGAACCCAGATAAATATAGCCCTTCACAACAACAACAACAAAAAATCTGGTCCAAAGGTCAATAGTGCTAAAATTCAGAGGCCTGTTCTACCGTCTTTGTTCAATTATCTGCTTATTTTTAGTATTGTTCACGATAGAGGAAATGTTTTATAATATTTTAGCACAAGAACAGGAAAATATATCGGTTTCAGTTCTCAGATCCAGACTAAGCTCAAGGAATAGGGCATCATGTGTCAAAATTTCTTGTTTCTCTGCTTAGAAGATCATTTTTAAATTGTATGACATAACACAGCTGGATGTGGTGGCTTACACCTGTAATCCCATCACTTTGGGAGGCCAAAGCAGATGGATCGCTTGAAGTCAGGAGTTCAAGACCAGCCTGGCCAAAATAGTGAAACCCCATCTCTACTAAAAGTACAAAAATTAGCCAGGGGTGGTGGCACATGTCTGTAGTTTCAGTTGCTCTGGAGGCAGAGCTCAGAGAATCGCTTGAACCTGGGAGGAGGAGGTTGCAGTGAGCGGAGATTGCACCACTGCACTCCAGCCTGGGCAACAGAGTAAGACTCTGTCTAAAAAAAAAAGAACTGAACATAAGAATATTAGCCAATCATGATAGTTCATTTGTTTCCTTTTTATTTCTGTATTTACATTTGTAATTTTAAAAGTCCCAGAAAGTTTTGTGGCAACACTTTTCTCATAGGCTAGCAAAAGATTCTCCTTGAGGTCCAACATTATATCCAAGCCAAGCCTTCTTTACTTTGAATGACTGTCCACCATCATGGAAACTCTAGGGGTGGGAGTTATAAGACCTTAATTACATGGTTTACTGTTTCTGCTCATCTAGGAACTAGAACAAGCAGGATTCTGCCAACTTTTGGGGTCTCTTACAAAATATAATATGAGGTGGCTTTTTGGCAGAGGTAAGCTGTGAAAAATTCTACTTCATGTGTTAAAGGTTTTTTGAACACAATCTGATAAATAGTTTTCTCCCTTTTTTGGGGGGACAGGGGAGGGACCAAGTCTTGCTTTGTCGCCCAGGCTGGAGTGCAGTGGCATGATCTTGACTCACTGCAACTTCGCCTCCTGGGTTCAAGTGATTCTCCTGCCTCAACCTCCCCAGTAGCTGGGACTACAGGCACCCGCCACAATGCTCGGCTAATTTTTTTGTATTTTTAGTAGAGATGTGGTTTCGCCATGTTGGCCAGGCTGGTCTCGAGCTCCTGACCTCAGGTGACCCACCTGCCTTGGCCTCCCAAAGTGCTGGGATTACAGGGGTGAGCCACAACGCCTAGTCTTTCTCTCTTTTTGAATTAACTTTACAATTATCCCTTTTTTCCTGCAAAGAAATAGGTCAAAATTGACCTAAGGGTCTATTTCGAAGGCAGACATCAGTTTATTGAGATAAACAGATCCCCATGCAATTGCCTACAGTCGGGAATATAGAATTTTGTATCTCAACTCTAATATCAGATGTCAGATATCACTTAATAATCTCTCTTTATTTACAATGCCCTATGTGGTTGTTAAATATCATGGTAATGTTTTGGTCTCAATAAATAGAATGGGTACAGGCCAGATGAGGAGATTTCTAGAATATAGGTCTTCAGAAATACAAACAAAATATTTAGGGGTTCAGCATAAGTAGTTTCACTTTCCTGTGGGACATGTAAAGTTGAGGCAGCCCCCAAATAGGCATCATTTCTAAGCAAGGTATATTCTAAACTCTTTTATATAAACAATCTCTAAAGCTAGCAAGCCTCCCAAACAATGTTTCCATGCTAAAAGAAGGACTCAATATGTCCTTTTGTGATATGCCATAATGGCCTATTGTAGATTACTGTCGTCTAGTTTCCTTTATTTACCTTTGTCATTTACCTTTCCTGAGAAGTGTGGGTGATATAAAGGTTGAAATGCCTGATTAAGCATCAAGCCTTAGAAAAATGTTTAATGACAGTGTCGGACAACTAAATAACTTCACGTGGGAGAGACTGACTGGTCCTTTTTGTGTTTATCTTACTTGGGTACCATTGAATTTCTTGAAACTTTAATATTATTTTTATCAAATTCAGAAAAATTTAGTCATTATATCTTTGGATATGTTTTTCTAACCCATTTTCTATCCTGTCTCCTTCTGAGACATTTATTGTACATTCATTAGTAATTTTGTAACAGCCATACAAGTTTCCGCTTATTTTTTGTCATTTTATTTCTCTCATGATTTTTTTCTGATTGGTTAATTTCTCTTCATCTCCCTTCAGATTTATTGATTCTTTCTTCTGTAATCTAAAATAAGCATATTGATCCCAATTAGTGAATAGTTGCTTCAGCTATTGCATCTTCTATTTCAAAATTTCCATTTTTATAGTTTCTATCTATCTAATAAAATCCCAGTTTGTTGAGTCATTGTCATTACAGGTTTCACACATTATTCCTATTAAGTTTTTACCCTCTGTTAATAGATCCATGTGTAGGTTTTGGGCTCACTTTCAACTCTCAGTCAGCCCTCAATTCTTGTTTTGCTTTTGCTTTCCAAGGGGTTGTCTTGAGTTTCCCCATGTGGTCAGGGATGTGCAGAGAGCTTGCAATCATTATCATAATTTCCCTGTTAAATACTTGATTCACCTGTCATTCTTCACATCCAGAATGATAGAGAGATGGGTTCTCCCCCTTCATTTCTTATTGAATGTGTTACTTTTAGCTGACAGATCCACAGCTTGCCCCTGCTCCTGCCCCACGTCCATATCTTCTGACAACTCTGCCAATTTTCCAGGCAGTGACAAGTGCTGAGACTGCCAACAAAACTGAAGGAAGGGGTAATCAATACATCCCCAAGCATGAAGGCATTAGACTCCTGCTGCTCTTCCCACAGCTACAGCAATTTTTAAATAATACATTATTCTCATTTTTTTCCTGACTCTGAAGCCTTGAAATGATTGATTTTGAACATTGTGTCTAGTTTGAGAGGTTGAATATACCTAAGGGCAATGGCCAGACCATATAGGAAAACAGAACTCTGACCTACTACTCTTGCAAGAAACAGTCCAGGAAACCACACCACAGCTGCTGCAACAGTAGACCCAGAATGGTCAGGACTTTCCTATTTTTGTTCTTTTATCTATTTTCTCTGAGGATCAACTGTACAATGCTGTCACATAAAAGTCCCTCTTCTAGTTAGCTCACTTTCCATACCAAAAACCTCTAATCAAAGTGTCACTGAAGCCCTTATTTCTTTTCAGTATAAAGCTTTCCCATTTATCTGTCTCTGAGACTTTGTCAAATACAAAATAAGTGTGCCTGACTGTCTTGTTATAGCAAAATCTGAATCATTGCTGATTCATTCTCATTTGTGTGGTCTTGGTTTGTTTCCACAACTTTTATATTCATTTGTTGTGTAGAGTAGTCATGCAGTTACACCTGGCATTTATTTCTCTAAGATTCACTTTTAATACAGAAATAGAAAATCCTTGTTGAAGGTTTAAATGTTAAATGGGCACTTTGTTCATTTTAAGAGAACGTTCATTGTTCTTATTCTTATTTTTTTTCCCTTGACTTTATTAGCTATTTCAGGATAACCATGTTTTGTTTCTAAGTTCCTTCTGCTTACAGTATCTCTGGGATATTGAGAGGCTTATTTCCTGGTGTTTGAATGAATTGGGTAGAATAATATAATTGCTTTATATCACTGTAAATTCATTACTTTGGGAGATCTATATCTGATCTGTTCTACATCTCATTTACAATGCTCGATGGGTAAATGTCCGTTGTAGTATGTTGAATTGTGCTCCAATTCATTATCCCAAAAGATATGTTTCATTTCTAACCCCCGGTATCTGTGAACAGGAACTTATATGTGAACAAGATATTGGCAGATATAGTCAAATTAACATATTATATTTGATTAGGATGGGCTCAATGAAAAGTAGCAGGCACTCAGATGCAATGTAAGCTGACTACATTGTGGTCATACAGGCTCACCAACAGGGAGCTCAGAGTTGCTCACAGAAGCACACCGTTGAAGTTTGGGAATCTCAAGCTACGGCAGAAAAAGAATTGCACGTTGTGCACATGTACCCTAGAACTTAAAGTATAATGATGATAATAATAATAATAATAATAAAGAAATACTGCAAGGTGTCAGGTAAATGCTCATTAAGTGTTAATAACTATTCTCTTACCATAACTATGGGATATAACATGGCAACTAAAACTATATTATATGTGTCCTACTTTTGTAGAATGCTGAAAAATTCAGAGACTTGACAAGAAAGACCTGTTAATAAAACATCAACTGATGAAAGAAAGGTTAGTTGGTAAATAACATGAAGACAAATGCAATGCTATTTAAAGCTTAGAAAACATGAAAAATTACTCAAGAGAAGTACATAAATAGTCTTAAAAAGAAAAATGAACAAAATGTTTAAAACTAATGTTGGCAGCCAGGTATTTATATGCCCAAGCCAGGGGAATTCATAGAAAAGCCAAAAAACTTACGAATTTTAACATACTATTGCTTTTTAAAAGAATATACCCAAACTGTAAGCATCTCTCATCACCTGAGTTTATGAATTATTCTTGGAAAATTCTACTTCTTCACATTTTCTGAATTTTCTATGGAGAATGCATGTAACCTCGCCAACAAAAAATATTATTAAAGATATTTGCTTTAATGAAAAAGAAAGAATTTTGACAGATTTGTGAGAATATTGTCATCAATCTATTCTCAAAAAGACAACCAGATAAGCTGTTAATCAAGCTAAATATGGCTACTAGTTTTATAGCAATATGAGAGAATATTACTTTTACAGAGTATTAATAGTATGTAGAAAATGGAAAATCAGTAGAGACAATGTATAGGATTTTAGAATTTTTTTTCTGGGCAATTTTAAGACATTCTCGTTTAAGCAGAGAAGTGACCAAGAATGGGCATAACTTATGCAATTACAGCTTTGGATGTGTGGCTAGATAAGGACAAGATGAAGGTCTTGAAGCAAGGATTTAAGACCAAACTCTCAACTTTGACGTGTAAGCCATTTCAGTTGGTTCAGAGTCTTACATTCCAGGAGTAAGTATTCTTAGGCAAAAAGCAGCTAATTCCTTTTTGTCTGCTTATCATATTGTTTAGTACAGAAATAGGAAATCATGTTTGGCTCAGAATGATTTAGTGAAGGATAAAAGAGGTGTGTCTGTTTAAATTCTCAAAATAAAGGACATTTCTGTTTAATGACTTCTTATCTTGCCAGAAATGCATTGTTGTTGAAGGAGAATTTCATAAAAGAACACTAGAGAAGTAAAAAATTATGAATTCCAAAATTCAGCTCCTTTCCTCTTGTATTTAAAAGGAAGAATGTCTTTTTCAGCTATTCTCAATAGGCTAAGCCATTAGCAAGAAGGAAAAGGACCTTTAAAAATCCTTGCCTATAAATATAATATAATATTACATAATAGTAATTATGAAGTGATGCTGCACTTTTTATAACATCTAACAAATATATTCTGAGACTATTATGCTCTTTTTCAAATACTTGGGATAAATTCCACAAAGTTTGCATTTGATGCTCTTATATTCAGTTTGTGCTATTCAAAAGAATATTCAATAAGCTACTCCAAATAATTACATTATAAAATATTCAAGTGTCAGTAAATCCTAATCTTATTTTCCTATTAAATGCTGAATAGTTTCTAGCTTATTTACATGTAAACAAAGTTATACACTAACTCCAAGACCAATTATTTTATAACATTGTATAGCAAGATTTAATAATGATTTCTCTGTGAAAATACATTTTAGAAATAGGTCACTACGTAAATTTTGACAGGTGAATTAAAAGTATAAAAAGTTGAGTGATATTTCTATATTAAAACTCCCTTCATTTTAACTTATGTAAAAGTTTTCTTAATACTCGGCTCTATAAAAATAAAAAGCAGAGTACCATCCAGAAAATGGATGGTGACCCTATATCATAAATACGTGTCCATGGATCTGTAAATTAATTTTGAAAAACATCTATTTCATTAAAAGATAAATGTCTAATAAAATTTTAATTTTTATTCTCATTTATATTTAAGCAGTTAAACATTTGCATTACTTTAGTTACTATTTGTTATATAATGTGCAATGATAACATGCTAAGATGGTAAGTCTCAGAATAATTATTTTTCATTGAAATCTTTTTATATGTACACACACACATGAACACATATGCATGTACTCTTATAAAGAATAATAAAAACAAAAACAGAAAACCTAAATGGGCGATTTTTAAAAATAACACACATTTTAAGAACATTAGAGTATGCAAATTTCTGGGAAAAATAGAGTGTGATTATGTGATTACAATTTTAAGATAAAAAATGTACATTGCTTAGTATTAATAAAGATATTGTTAACATTCTGTTCAAAACAGAATGTGTATGTTGATAAAACAAATTAAATTACCTGTTCAAATAAACTAATCAATACTCTTTAGGAGAAAACAATAGAATCTCATTTTTTCACAAATAAAATGTACAATGTCAAGAATATAGTATAATAATCTTACAAGAAGAAATGGAAAACTGTGACCTAGCCATAAGATAATAATAGAGATTGACTTGGAGCTGACTCAGATATAGGTATCAGAAGATGAGGAATTTTAGAAGGCTCTTATAATCATATTCATGAAGTAGGGAAGAGTGGGTCCATAATAAATAAAAAGATGGAAAAACACAGCAGAAAGATTAATAAGTTTAAAATAAAATTTGGAATTCACAAAATTAAAATCTTTAAAAATAACTATTGTGTATGCTTAACTGGGAATGGATATGATAAAGGAAAGCCTGCATATTTAAAGATGTGCAATAATAATTATCCGATGTGAAAAACAGATTTTAAAAGTTTAAAAAAGACCTAAATCTCAGGAACATATGAGAAAATACGAAAAGATTTAACACACATATAACTTTTAAACCAGAGAAATAAAAGAGCATGGGATAGAAAAGAAAATATTTTTTAAAACGCTTTAATTATTTCAAAAATTCTCAATGACATAAATCTACAGGCTCAAGAAGCTCTGTAAACTTCATGAAGAATAATTCTGTAACTACTATCAGCATTATTGATAATGCTAACAATATTAACACCAAGAAAATAAAAATAAAAGCAATACAGAAAGATTTAGAGAAATATTAATCACCAACCAGAAAAAAAAAAGGCATAAGATGTGAAGCCTGAATCCTCTATCCAGGAAATAAAATGTATCTGAAAAATAAACACATTATTACATAATTTCAAGATGAAAGAAAACAGAGTATTTTCTGCAAGAACTATCCAACAAGAAAACTTAAAGGAATTCCTTCAAATTGAAATTAAAAGAATATATTTTGGAAGCAATAGAAAGCATCAGTAATGATACATACAAGGGTAAAATAAATGAATAATTTTTGTTAATTTGTTTTAAACATATAACACCATTTAAATAAAAAATGATAAGACTATGCTGTAAGTTTTTAATATATGAAGGTTTAATACATGACAATTTTAACATAAATGATGTAAGTTAAAGGGTCTATACTATTGCAAGACTTATACATTTTAAGTGAATTTGTGCAATATTAACTCTAAAAAACTGTAAAATTTAGAGATATATTTTAATCCCTAGAGAAAACACAAGATGATATAGTTAAAAAGCCAATGAATAAATTAAGGTGGAATTCTAAACATCTAAAACCATAATGACCCAAAATCTAATAATCAAAACAAAATGAGGAAAAGAGAAAGAACTGAAAAATAGAGGAAATTAATAGTAATATGTGGTGAACTTAAATCCAAATATGTCAATAAATACATTTAATAATGTCTAGATATTACAATTAAAAATAGAATAGATGTCAATGGAAAATAAAGAAAGATTCATTGAAATATAAATATATAGTTTTAATCTAAATGTATAGAAAAAGATATTTCAGGCCAATAGTAAGCATAAAAAGACTGAGTGGCAAAAGTAATATTATATATCAAATATATTAAATAGTTAAATAAATTAAATATATGAAATACTAACTTTAGGACAAGAATATTACCAGAGGAAAAAAGGAACAATTTCTAAAAATAGAAGTTTAAATTTACTACAAATATATAAGAATCATGTCTATATATGTTTTGAATAACAGAACTTCAAAATGCATAAGTGAAAATTGAAACCTTTAAAGGTAAAATAGATGATTCTGCAGTTATAACAGGAATGTGATTGTCAGCACAGGTTGCCATAACAAAATACCATAGACCGGGTGTCCTAAAGCAACTGAAGTTTTTATTTTCTCATAGTTATGGAGTCTGGAAGTCCACGATCAGAATGTCAGTATGACCAAGTTCTAGTGAAGTCGCTCCTCCTTCCTTGCAGATGTTGTCTTCTCTCTGTGTCCCTACATGGTATCTCTCTCTCTCTCTCTCTCTTTCTCTCTCTCTCCCCTTCTCTCCTCTGTGTGTGTGTGTGTGCGCGCGCGCGTGCATGCAACTCTTCTAAGACCACAGTCCTATCAGATTAGGGCCCAACCCTTATAACCTTGTCTAACCTAAATTACCTCCTAAATACCCTATCTCTAGATACAGTCCCATTGTGGGTTAAGGCTTCAAGATATGATTTTGGGGAGGCAAACAATTCAGTAGATAGCAAGGTGATTTTAATGGTCTTATATCAACAATTTACAGAATAAGAAAACAATTCATTAAAGGCATAGAAAGTCAGAAAATCTATTTTAACTGCCTTGAAATAATTGATAATCTAGAGGAGAATACGTCTAACACTTGGAACATAAACCTTCTGTACAAGTGTGCATTTTATGTTTACAAAATAGGGTATATACTAGATAAAACGACTCATAAAAAATTTTTGAAAAATGGAATTATAGATTATTTGTACTATAGTAAAATTAATAATCAAATATCTTTGGAAAGCCTAGATATTTTGAAATTAAATAAAACACTTCTAAGTAATCAACACATTAAATAAAAAAGTGTAAGATAAATTAGAAAATACTTTGAACTGAGTGATAATAGAAAATAATCTATAAAGTTTGCAGAATTCATAGCTTTATATTTCTATATTTTAAAAAAGGAGAAAGACTTACATTCAATTATTTAATATTCTATCTAAAGAAGGTAGAAAAACAGGAGCATTGTTGAAAATATGACAGGGGTAAAGAGGAGCACAGCCTACATGTTAACCTAAGGGGTTTAGATAAGTCTAATAATCAAATACAAAGGTAGCTTCTAAATGGGGAGATTTTACATTTCTTTTTGGTTGAATAATATTCCATTATGTATATATACTACATCTTTTTCTGTCATTTTCAGCAACATGGATGGAACTGGGAGCCATTATATTAAGTGAAATAAGCCAAGACACAAAAAGTGGATCTCATGATGATACAGCATAGATTGGTGGTTACCAGAGGCTAAGAAGAGTATGAGGCAGTGGGGAAATAAAGAAGAAAAAAAGAATATAAGGTATTTATTATCAGTGAACTGTACACTTAAAAATGATAAAGATGGTAAATTATATATATATATTTTACCTCAAATAAAAATTAGAAAAGCAATTATAATGTTCAGTATACATTTCTCAGTAGTTCTATTCAAATATATTGGAAAATAAGCATTGAAGGAATGAATATTGCCACAGGTAACAAGTATCAGAGCAAGCAATAAACCTGCCATTCATTCCTCTGACTTGCATATGTACATATTTTTGTAATTCTCGTTCAAAGGTGGTTAATATGAATTTTCGCATACATGACTTTTTGTCTTACATTGAATTACACTGATGTCTTTTACTCATAAACACTTTATGTCAAAGTTAAATATAGTCATGTGTGACAATTAACAATGTAATTTTACGAGATCTCTTGGGTAAAAATATGATCTTGTTGAAAACAGATTGTTCATGCATTAAAATGAAAAGTGTACTTAAAAAAAATCCCAGGTGACAACTTTCTCTGATATTTCATAATGTCACAGGCAATTAAAATTCACTTTCTCACCTCTGGCTGCTTTCTTCTACTGGTGGGAATACAGGAAGGAAAAACAGGAAGACAAAAGGCATAAGGTTTATAGCCACGTGTCAGGAACAAATAAAATTGCAACTAATTATAAGAATTTGAAACCAACATATAGTTATTTTACAGGAATGTTTTGTGTTTTTATTTAAGAAAAGTTATTTAAATCAGTGATATATAATCACAAAAAAGAAAAATGCAATAAATGGTGAATTCAAAAAATTAAACCACCCAAAATTTCCCACTTGTCAATTCACTGAAGATCAATGTTATTTTAACTCTAAAATATTTAGTTATTCCTTAGTTTAAACTATGTGAACATATCATAATTTATTAAAATAAATTTCTAGTCTGGGCTATTTAAATAATTTCAAAACTGTTACTGTTATAAACAGAATTAAAAACAAAAATCACTGGATCATCTAAATAGACACAGAAAAAGCATTTGACAAAATCCAGCATCCATTTATGATTAAAACCCTCAGTAAAATTGGCATACAAGGGACATATCTCAATGTCATAAAAGCCATCTATCACAAACCCACAGCCAACATAATAATGAATAGGGAAAAGTTGAAAGCATTCCCTCTAAGAACTGAAACAAGAAAAGGATTCCCACTCTCACCACTTTTATTCAACATAGCACTGGAAGTCCCAGCCAGAGGAATCAGAAAATAGAAAGAAACAAAAGGCATCCAGTTCAGTAGAGAGGAAGTCAAAGTGTGGCTGTTTGCTGATGATATGATTGTATACCTAGAAAACCCTAAAGACTCCTCCATAAAGTTCCTAGAACTGATAAATGAATTCAGCAAATTTTCAGGATACAAAATTAATGTACACAAATCAGTAGCTCTGCTATACACCAATGGAGACCAAGCTGAGAATTAAATTAAAAACACAACCCCTTTTACAATAGCTTCAAAAACAAATAAATAAACAAACAAACAAACAAATAAACAAAATACTTAGGAATATACCTAACCAATATACTTAGGAATATACTTAGGATATGAAAGACCTCTAGAAGGAAAACTACAAAACACTGCTGAAAGAAATCACAGACAACACAAACAAATGGAAACACATAACATGCTCACGGATAGGTAGAATAGATATTATGAAAATGACCATATTGCCAAAAGCAATCTCCAAATTCAATGCAATTCCCATCAAAATACCACCATCATATCCAAATTCAATGCAATTCCCATCAAAATACCACCATCATTCTTCACAAAACTAGCGAAAACAATCATAAAATCCATATGGAACCAAAAAAGAGCCCACATAGTCAAAGCAAGACTCAGCAAAAAGAAAAAATCTAGAGGCATCACATTACCTGATTTCAAACTATACTATAAGGCCATAGTCACCAAAACAGCATGGTACTAGTATAAGTACAGGCACATAGACCAATGGAATAGAATAGAGAGCCCGGAAATAAACCCAAATACTTACAGCCAACTGATCTTTGACAAAGTAACAAAAACATAAAGTGGGGAAATGATGCCCTATTCAACAAGTGGTGCTGGAATAATTGGCAAGCCACGTGTAGGAGAATGAAACTGGATCCTCATCTCTTACCATATGCAAGAGTCAACTCAAGATGAACCAAGTACTTAAGTCTAAGACATGAAACTATAGAAATTCTGGAAGATAACATAAGTAAAACCCCTCTAGACATTGCGTTAGGCAATGACTTCATGACCAAGAATCCCAAAGCAAATGAAAGAAAAACAAAGATAAATGGTTGGAACTTAATTAAACTAAAGAGCTTGTGCACAGCAAAAGGAACAGTTAGCAGAGTAAACAGAAAACCAACAGAGTGGGAGAAAAAGTTCACAATCTATACATCAGACAAAGGACTAATATCCAGAATCTATAAGGAACTCAAACAAATTAGCAAGAAATAAACAAACAATTGAATTAAAAAGTGGGCTAATGACATGAACAGACAATTCTCAAAATAAGTTATACAAATGGCCAAAAAACATATGAAAAAAATGATCAACATCACTAATGATCAGGGAAATGCAAATCAAAACCACAATGGGATGTCACCTTAAACCTACAAGAGTGGCTATAATAATAATAATAATAATAATGAAATAAAAAGAAATGCTGGCAAGGATGCAGTGAAAAGGAAACATTTCTACCCTGCTGGTGGGAATGTAAACTAGTACAACCGCTATGGGAAACAGTTTGGAGATTCCTTAAAGAACTAAAAGTTGAACTACCATTTGATCCAGCAATCCCACTACTGGGTATCTACACAGAGGAAAATAAGTCATTGTAAGAAAAAGATACTGGCACATGCATATTTATAGCAGCACAATTCCCAATTGCTGAAATATGGAACCAGACAAAATCCTCATCAATCAACGAGTGGATAAAGAAACTGGTATATAAATACAATGGAATACTACTCAGCCATACACAGGAATGAATTAATGGCATTTACAGCAACCTGGATGGGATTTGAGACTATTATTTTAAGTGAAGTAACTCAGGAATGGAAAACCAAACATTGTATGTTCTCATGCCTAAGTGTAAGCTAAGCTATGAGGATGCAAAGGCATAAAAATGATACAATGGATTTTGGGCACTCCAGGGGAAAGGGTGGGAAGGGAGTAAAAAATAGAAGGCTACAAATTGAGTTTAGTGTATACCGCTTGGGTGATGGGTGCACCAAAATCTCACAAATCACCACTAAAGAATTTACTCACATAACCAGATACGACTTGTTCCTCAAAAACTTATAGAAATAAAAAATTAAAAAAAAATAAACTGTTCCGTGATAAATTGACGTACACTTGCCTAAATTTTACATGATTTCAAATTATTCTAACATTTTTTCTTCTACTCAGCACATCTGTTTCTCATGTAAGTGCCCATCTATATTTTCAGAGTACTCCAGAGAAATAGAAGCAATATAATGTGCATATTTACAGGAAGCGTTTTAAGGAATTGTTTCTCACTATCATGGAAGCTGGCAAGTCCAAAATTTGTAAGGTGACCCAGGAAGAGATGATGCTACAGTTCAAGTCCCAAGACTGTCTGCTGGCAGAATACCCTCTTGGTGGAAGGATCGGAGGCCAGTCTTCTGTTCTATTTTCAGGCCTTCAACTTATTGATTGAGGCCCACCCACATTATGAAAGGCAATCTACATTACTCAAAGTCCACTAATTGAAGTATTAATATAATCGAAAAACACTGTTTTAGAAACATCCCAGATAATGTTTGACCACACATCTGAGGATAGTGGCCCAGCCAAGTTGAAACATACAAATAACTATGATGAGTCTACCCCTTGTCAACTTGACAGCCCTACACATATCCATAAACTGTACTTCATTTCCAAATAAAGAAAATAACAAGATTATATTTCCACTTAACATGATACAACTATTCTGTGCAAAGCAAAAAATACAGTAACTGCTTCCCCAGAAGAGGATGTAAAGCCTCTTGGTGATTTTTTATTTTTCTCCTGAGTTTTCTGTAACCTAAATATAACCTAAATACTATAACGTAATGTTAGCAAACCTTATGTTACATAATAAGAGTATAAGAGAAAGGAGAAAATAAAGACATTACACACGCATGCACACACACACACACAGACCTATTCATAACAAAATAATAAGAAAATCTCATGACAATTGCCATCTTCATTTCTGTAACTCTTTGTAACTGATCACGAGGTTGTAGCTGGTGTTTATAACTACCTTTTTCCACTACTCATACTGTATTATTTTTGCCCTCAGCAAGAACTTTAGCTAAGCATGGTTCATTACCTAGTGGGGTAACCCAAACTTTTATTCATAAAGAATCTGGGCCATCAGTAGTCCTGCTGGATTGGATTGCTGCAGTTTTCCATTGACTTTAATTACAGAACATGGTAATATTAAGACATGATCTAAGAGATCGCCTGAGTCCCAGACATATAGAAGTTCAGTTCCTCTTTGCTAATCAGGATCCAGTAACTCCCTTCTTTGATTGTTGACTCAGAGCCATGAGCAGCCTAAAGTAGTCAGGTAGAAGTCTTAACTTGTAATTCAATAGAATAACCATTGTATCTCCTAGTAGAAGCATTCTTTTCTTCAAAATTAAGACTAGTTAGGCAGAAAACCATAATGTCGTGGGAATAGGAAGTAACCATTTTGCTAGTGGGTTACTAGGGGTAATAGTGAGTGTTTTACTCCCATTTCTACCCCTTGATTCTTGCTCTTGTGAATACTGGCTACAGGATAAAAAGAACTACTCTTCAAACACTGATTCAGCAAATTTTGCCCCAACCCTGCAAGGTTTGGCTTCATCTTGTTGATGCTGAAGCTAAGTCTTCAAAAAGTCATTCCATCATTCTATCAAGCCAGATTTTTCAGAATGTTGGGGAACAGGGTAAGACCATTGAATTCCATGAGCATGGGATGATTGTTGCATTTTATTTGCCATGAAGTGATTTCCTTGATCAGAAGCAATGTTGTGTGAAATACTGGGACATGAGGTTTTCTGCAAGTCCACAGATACTACTTTTAGAAACAGCATGGCATATAAGGAAGGCAAATCTGTATTTAAAGAAAATGTTTATTCTAGTAAGAACAAAATGTTTCACTTCCAAAATGGAGACTGTCTAATATAATCAACCTACCACCGGGTAGCTGATTGATCAATCAAAGAATATTAGGGATTTTAACTACCATCCTACCTCATGAGCAAGACAGGTACATGTGATATTTTCTGCAGATGATATGAAATCTTAAATACATTAAATTAATTCCACAGAATATGTGCCTTTGATCACTGTCAAACAAATTTCAAACTGTTTTTGAGTGAATCAGCCATAGAAAGCTGCTGGTGTGAGAACTATTATTTATGAAATTTTAAAACTTACCAACACTGAATTTCACTACCCACAGGAGGTGGTTAAGGATATCTAAAACACTTGGATAATACAATACACAAGTGATAATTTGGTCTTGTAGAAAGTTACCTTAAAAATTCAAAGAAATAGAAGTGAGGTGAAGCAAGATGTCCAAATAGAAGCCTCCACTAATCATCCTCCTCACAGGAACACCTAATTGAATTATCCATACAACGATATACATTGATAAGGAGCAAAAATTAGCTTAGGCACCAGCTCAGATATAGTGAGGTTAGAGTACAAATCAGGCTTCTGGGGTCCCCGATTCCAGGCCTTGGCATTTCTAGACCTGCCCTGAGCCAGAAAGGAGGTCACTTCCTCGAAAAGAGGGTCCTAGGCCTGGAAGCATTCACCTCAAGCTGATTGAGAAGCCTTTGGGCCTCAAATGAACATTGGCCATAGCCAGGCAGTATTCACTGGGGGCGTTGGACAGTGGTGGCCCTAAATAGAGACTCTTCTACTCGTGTAAAGGGGAGGAAAGAATGAAAAGGACTTTGCCTTGTGGTTTCAGTGACAGCTCAGCTACAATAAAATAGAGCAGTAAGGTTTTTGAATCCAGGTCTTAGCTCTTAGATAGCACCAAAGGACCTGCCCAGGACCTGGAGGAACTCATCAGCCTAAATGGAAGAATACAAGCCTTTCTGGCTTCACTGCCTGCTGACTGTAGAGTCCTAGGGCCTTGAGAGAACATAGGTGGTAGCCAGACAGTGGTTACTGTGGACCTTGAGCAAGACCTAGTGCTGTAATAGCTTCAGGTCTAATCCTCTGCAGTCCCAGTGGTGGTGGCCACAGAAGTGTGTATGTCAATCCTCCCCCAGCTACAGGCAGAATGTACATAGATTATATCCCACTCACAAACTATGCCTCTAATATGAGGAAGAGTCCACATTTCTCAGTAAGTTAGGCATAATATGTTACTCTATCTATTCACCCATACCTTTGTGCATTTATTCATCCAATATTAACTGAGTATTAGTATATGCCAGTCAAAAGTCTATGCACTCGGAGTAAAGAATTGAAGCAGAAATATACACTTGCTGCTTTCAAAAGTGTCTATTCTATTATGAGAAATAGAAAATAAATAAAAAAGATATAAATTCACAGTATAATTTCATGTACTGTTAAGTACTACATACAAAAATAAAACAGGTCTAATAAATGGAAAAGGAGGGGAAGAAACAGACTGCATTATTGATTTCATTTGAGAGCAATTTTTAAGGAATTTTATCATTTTTTGGCAGGTGTTTTAATATCCAAATGACTAATTCACACCTTGTCTAGGTGATAGTTGGTTTAGCCAAATAAAATAACCACAAAGGTCTTAAGATGGCAGTACAGTTGGCATGTATTAGGAATATTTTAAAAGCCAGCATGAAACAGATCAGCTTAAACAAGCAGATGATAAGATATAAATTTCAAGTGGCAGTAAAGGGCAAATTATTATAGAATGTTCAGAAAGTCTTTTATTTATATCCTCAACGTCATGGCAAACTAGCGGTGAGTTGAAAAATAGGAGAATGTCGTGGTATCACTTCATTTTAGTATAATCATTGAGTCTGCCATGTGGTACACAGATAAATGGGAACAGATTGGATGTAGTTAATCTATTTAGGAAATTATTTTAGTAGTGCTGGTCAGAAATGATAGTAGTCTGGACGATGAAGGTGGCCACAGATGAATAAAATATCAGATTAAGAATATTTTTCAAGGAGTTGTCAAAAGCATTTTCTGAAAAAGTAAAGACGGAGTATATAAAAACCAAGACAATACAAGGATCACTCATAAGGCTTCTGTCCTGAGCACTGGGGTGAATGAAGGTATCATTTACTGTAAAGCAGAGTACCAAAAAGGGAGGAAGTCAGAGAGGTTAAATCAAGATCTACTGGGAGCATGCCAACTGTGATTTTTTTTGTTTTTTTTTTAGAAATTCAAGTAAAGCTTTGAACAGGCTGTTTGATTCATGCATCTGGACTTCAGCACAAATATATGGAATGAAGCATAGATTTAAAAGTATATATGATATATAAAGTATATATCATTAATGGAATTCAATGAGACCAAATGGAGAATAAATAAAGACAAGACAAAAATTCTAAAACTGAGTCCTTAAGAATAACAGCATTTATAGAATGAAGTAAAAAAATATTCAAGACTAAGAAGAGGTAGCTTCTTAGTCTTAGTGATGTATTCAGCTTTATATTGTGTAGTACTTTCCCAACCACAGTTCATATAAAGGGAACCCATGCATTCAACACTAAAATAGGCTTTCGTAAGTTTAAACTTAACAAAACTGAGCAAGGTACAAATATGGGAGATTTGTAAACTTAAGAATGATCATATCTGTTACAATGTCGGAAAACAGATTAAGTTCTGACCAGACAGAGAGACAATCATTATTGAAAACTAAATATTTGGTAAATTTGGTAAAGACATCAGGACTTAGGTAGAGCTAAACTAACACTAGATTGAAGTGTTATTTTAGATGATTCTAGACCTACTATAACAAAACTTAATATAAGTATTGAAATTAAAATATTGATCCACAGCTAAATTTAGTTCCCAACAAAACAAAACACCCTCACTTTTTAATAAAAGGAAACATTCAAATACTGAACAATGTAATATTTATAATGCCAATTATTCCATTAAAAATTGCTAGAGAGAGGGAGCAAGATGGCCGAATGGGAACAGCTCCAGTCTCCAACTCCCAGCGCGAGCGACACAGAAGACCGGTGATTTCTGCATTTTCAACTGAGGTACTGGGTTCATCTCACTGGGGAGTGCCCAACGATCGGTGCTGGTCAGCTGCTGCAGCCCGACCAGCAAGAGCTGAAGCAGGGCGAGGCATTGCCTCACCTGGGAAGCGCGAGGGGGAAGGGAATCCCTTTTCCTAGCCAGGGGAACTGAGACACACAACACCTGGAAAATCGGGTAACTCCCACCCCAATAGTGCGCTTTAAGCAAACAGGCACACCAGGAGATCATATCCCACACCTGCCGGGAGGGTCCCACACCCACGGAGCCTCCCTCATTGCTAGCACAGCAGTCTGTGATCTACCAGCAAGGCAGCAGCCAGGCTGGGGGAGGGGCACCTGCCATTGCTGAGGCTTAAGTAGGTAAACAAAGCTGCTGGGAAGCTCGAACTGGGTGGAGCTCACAGCAGCTCAAGGAAACCTGCCTGTCTCTGTAGACTCCACCTCTGGGGACAGGGCACAGTAAACAATAACAAACATAGCAGAATCCTCTGCAGACGCAAACGACTCTGTCTGACAGCTTTGAAGAGAGCAGTGGATCTCCCAACACGGAGGTTGAGATCTGAGAAGGGACAGATTCCCTGCTCAAGTGGGTCCCTGACCCCTGAGTAGCCTAACTGGGAGACATCCCCCACTAGGGAAAGTCTGACACCCCACACCTCACAGGGTGGAGTACACCCCTGAGAGGAAGCTTCCAAAGCAAGAATCAGACAGGTACACACGCTGTTCAGAAATATTCTATCTTCTGCAGCCTCTGCTGCTGATACCCAGGCAAACAGGGTCTGGAGTGGACCTCAAGCAATCTCCACCAGACCTACAGCTGAGGGTCCTGACTGTTAGAAGGAAAACTATCAAACAGGAAGGACACCTACACCAAAACCCCATCAGTACATCACCATCATCAAAGACCAGAGGCAGATAAAACCACAAAGATGGGGAAAAAGCAGGGCAGAAAAGCTGGAAATTCAAAAAATAAGAGTGCATCTCCCCTGGCACAGGAGCGCAGCTCATCGCCAGCAACGGATCAAAGCTGGATGGAGAATGATTTTGACGAGATGAGAGAAGAAGGCTTCAGTCCATCAAATTTCTCAGAGCTAAAGGAGGAATTACGTACCCAGCGCAAAGAAACTAAAAATCTTGAAAAAAAAGTGGAAGAATTGATGGCTAGAGTAATTAATGCAGAGAAGGTCCTAAACGAAATGAAAGACATGAAAACCATGACACGAGAAATACGTGACAAATGCACAAGCTTCAGTAACCGACTCGATCAACTGGAAGAAAGAGTATCAGCAATTGAGGATCAAATGAATGAAATGAAGCGAGAAGAGAAACCAAAAGAAAAAAGAAGAAAAAGAAATGAACAAAGCCTGCAAGAAGTATGGGATTATGTAAAAAGACCAAATCTACGTCTGATTGGGGTGCCTGAAAGTGAGGGGGAAGATGGAACCAAGTTGGAAAACACTCTTCAGGATATCATCCAGGAGAACTTCCCCAACCTAGTAGGGGAGGCCAACATTCAAATCCAGGAAATACAGAGAATGCCACAAAGATACTCCTCGAGAAGAGCAACTCCAAGACACATAATTGCCAGATTCACCAAAGTTGAAATGAAGGAAAAAACCTTAAGGGCAGCCAGAGAGAAAGGTCGGGTTACCCACAAAGGGAAGCCCATCAGACTAACAGCAGATCTCTCGGCAGAAACTCTACAAGCCAGAAGAGAGTGGGGGCCAATATTCAACATTCTTAAAGAAAAGAATTTTAAACCCAGAATTTCATATCCAGCCAAACTAAGTTTCATAAGTGAAGGAGAAATAAAATCCTTTACAGATAAGCAAAAGCTTACAGATTTTGTCACCACTAGGCCTGCCTTACAAGAGACCCTGAAGGAAGCACTCAACATGGAAAGGAACAACTGGTACCAGCTATTGCAAAAACATGCCAAAATGTAAAGACCATCGAGGCTAGGAAGAAACTGCATCAACTAATGAGCAAAATAACCAGTTAATATCATAATGGCAGGAGCAAGTTCACACATAACAATCTTAACCTTAAATGTAAATGGACTAAATGCTCCAATTAAAAGACACAGACTGGCAAACTGGATAAAGAGTCAAGACCCATCAGTCTGCTGTATTCAGGAGACCCATCTCACACGCAGAGACATACATAGGCTCAAAATAAAGGGATGGAGGAAGATTTACCAAGCAAATGGAGAACAAAAAAAAGCGGGGGTTGCAATACTAGTCTCTGATAAAACAGACTTTAAACCATCAAAGATCAAAAGAGACAAAGAAGGCCATTACCTAATGGTAAAGGGATCAATTCAACAGGAAGAGCTAACTATCCTAAATATATATGCACCCAATACAGGAGCACCCAGATTCATAAAGCAAGTCCTTAGAGACTTACAAAGAGACTTAGACTCCCATACAATAATAATGGGAGACTTCAACACTCCACTGTCAACATTAGACAGATCAACGAGACAGAAAGTTAACAAGGATATCCAGGAATTGAACTCATCTCTGCAGCAAGCAGACCTAATAGACATCGACAGAACTCTCCACCCCAAATCAACAGAATATACATTCTTCTCAGCAACACATCACACTTATTCCAAAATTGACCACATAATTGGAAGTAAAGCACTCCTCAGCAAATGTACAAGAACAGAAATTATAACAAACTGTCTCTCAGACCACAGTGCAATCAAACTAGAACTCAGGACTAAGAAACTCAATCAAAACCGCTCAACTACATGGAAACTGAACAACCTGCTCCTGAATGACTACTGGGTACATAACGAAATGAAGGCAGAAATAAAGATGTTCTTTGAAACCAATGAGAACAAAGATACAACATACCAGAATCTCTGGGACACATTTAAAGCAGTGTGTAGAGGGAAATTTATAGCACTAAATGCCCACAAGAGAAAGCAGGAAAGATCTAAAATTGACACTCTAACATCGCAATTAAAACAACTAGAGAAGCAAGAGCAAACACATTCGAAAGCTAGCAGAAGGCAAGAAATAACTAAGATCAGAGCAGAACTGAAGGAGATAGAGACACAAAAAACCCTCCAAAAAATCAATGAATCCAGGAGTTGGTTTTTTGAAAAGATCAACAAAATTGACAGACCACTAGCAAGACTAATAAAGAAGAAAAGAGAGAAGAATCAAATCGACGCAAATGATAAAGGGGATATCACCACCGACCCCACAGAAATACAAACTACCATCAGAGAATACTATAAACACCTCTACGCAAATAAACTGGAAAATCTAGAAGAAATGGATAATTTCCTGGACACTTACACTCTTCCAAGACTAAACCAGGAAGAAGTTGAATCCCTGAATAGACCAATAGCAGGCTCTGAAATTGAGGCAACAATTAATAGCCTACCAACCAAAAAAAGTCCAGGACCAGATGGATTCACAGCTGAATTCTACCAGAGGTACAAGGAGGAGTTGGTACCATTCCTTCTGAAACTATTCCAATCAATAGAAAAAGAGGGAATCCTCCCTAACTCATTTTATGAGGCCAACATCATCCTGATACCAAAGCCTGGCAGAGACACAACAAAGAAAGAGAATTTTAGACCAATATCCCTGATGAACATCGATGCAAAAATCCTCAATAAAATACTGGCAAACCGGATTCAGCAACACATCAAAAAGCTTATCCACCATGATCAAGTGGGCTTCATCCCTGGGATGCAAGGCTGGTTCAGCATTCGCAAATCAATAAACATAATCCAGCATATAAACAGAACCAAAGACAAGAACCACATGATTATCTCAATAGATGCAGAAAAGGCTTTTGACAAAATTCAACAGCCCTTCATGCTAAAAACACTCAATAAATTCGGTATTGATGGAACGTACCTCAAAATAATAAGAGCTATTTATGACAAACCCACAGCCAATATCATACTGAATGGGCAAAAACTGGAAAAATTCCCTTTGAAAACTGGCACAAGACAGGGATGCCCTCTCTCACCACTCCTATTCAACATAGTGTTGGAAGTTCTGGCTAGGGCAATCAGGCAAGAGAAAGAAATATAGGGTATTCAGTTAGGAAAAGAAGAAGTCAAATTGTCCCTCTTTGCAGATGACATGATTGTATATTTAGAAAACCCCATTGTCTCAGCCCAAAATCTCCTTAAGCTGATAAGCAACTTCAGCAAAGTCTCAGGATACAAAATTAATGTGCAAAAATCACAAGCATTCTTATACACCAATAACAGACAAACAGAGAGCCAAATCATGAATGAACTTCCATTCACAATTGCTTCAAAGAGAATCAAATACCTAGGAATCCAACTTACAAGGGATGTAAAGGACCTCTTCAAGGAGAACTACAAACCACTGCTCAGTGAAATCAAAGAGGACACAAACAAATGGAAGAACATACCATGCTCATGGATAGGAAGAATCAATATCGTGAAAATGGCCATACTGCCCAAGGTAATTTATAGATTCAATGCCATCCCCATCAAGCTACCAATGAGTTTCTTCACAGAATTGGAAAAAACTGCTTTAAAGTTCATATGGAACCAAAAAAGAGCCCGCATCTCCAAGACAATCCTAAGTCAAAAGAACAAAGCTGGAGGCATCACGCTACCTGACTTCAAACTATACTACAAGGCTACAGTAACCAAAACAGCATGGTACTGGTACCAAAACAGAGATATAGACCAATGGAACAGAACAGAGTCCTCAGAAATAATACCACACATCTACAGCCATCTGATCTTTGACAAACCTGAGAGAAACAAGAAATGGGGAAAGGATTCCCTATTTAATAAATGGTGCTGGGAAAATTGGCTAGCCATAAGTAGAAAGCTGAAACTGGATCCTTTCCTTACTCCTTATACGAAAATTAATTCAAGATGGATTAGAGACTTAAATGTTAGACCTAATACCATAAAAATCCTAGAGGAAAACCTAGGTAGTACCATTCAGGACATAGGCATGGGCAAAGACTTCATGTCTAAAACACCAAGAGCAACAGCAACAAAGCCAAAATTGACAAATGGGATCTACTTAAACTAAAGAGCTTCTGCACAGCAAAAGAAACTACCATCAGACTGAACAGGCAACCTACAGAATG
Organism: Theropithecus gelada; assembly: GCF_003255815.1. Taxonomy (NCBI): domain Eukaryota; kingdom Metazoa; phylum Chordata; class Mammalia; order Primates; family Cercopithecidae; genus Theropithecus; species Theropithecus gelada. Next base: position 104,450,113 of record NC_037681.1, read on the forward strand.
GGAGAAAATTTTGGCAATCTACTCATCTGACAAAGGGCTAATATCCAGAACCTACAAAGAACTCAAACAAATTTACAAGAAAAAAACAAACAACCCCATCAAAAAGTGGGCAAAGGATATGAACAGACATTTCTCAAAAGAAGACATTCATACAGCCAACAGACACATGAAAAAATGCTCATCATCACTGGCCATTAGAGAAATGCAAATCAAAACCACAGTGAGATACCATCTCACACCAGTTAGAATGGTGATCATTAAAAAGTCAGGAAACAACAGGTGCTGGAGAGGATGTGGAGAAATAGGAACACTTTTACACTGTTGGTGGGATTGTAAACTAGTTCAACCATTATGGAAAACAGTATGGCGATTCCTCAAGGATCTAGAACTAGATGTACCATATGACCCAGCCATCCCATTACTGGGGATATACCCAAAGGATTATAAATTATGCTGCTATAAAGACACATGCACATGTATGTTTATTGCGGCACTATTCACAATAGCAAAGACTTGGAATCAACCCAAATGTCCATCAGTGACAGATTGGATTAAGAAAATGTGGCACATATACACCATGGAATACTATGCAGCCATAAAAAAGGATGAGTTTGTGTCCTTTGTAGGGACATGGATGCAGCTGGAAACCATCATTCTTAGCAAACTAT